>NW_009600722.1:0-3298 GCF_000690535.1 Cariama cristata
TGTGGGAAGGACTCACGTTGGAGAAGTTAACGAAGAACTGCCTCCCATGGGAGGGACCCCACGCTGGAGCAGGGGAAGAGTGTGAGGAGGAAGGAGCAGCACAGACAATGTGTGACGAACTGACCGCAACCCCCATTCCCCATCCCCCAGGGGAGGAGGTAGAGAAATCTGGAGTGAAGTTGAGCTCAGGAAGAGGGGTGGGAGGAAGACATTTTAAGATTTAGTTTTTATTTCTCCTTATTTTACTCTGATTTTGATCAGTAGTAAATTAAACTAATTTCCCAAAGTTGAGTCTGTTTTGCCTGTGACAGTAATTGGTGAGGGGTCTCCATGTCCTTATCTCGACCTACAAACCTTTCATTGTATTTCCTCTCCCCTGTCCAGCTGAGGAGGGAGAGTGACAGAGTGGCTTTGGCGGGCACCTGGCTTCTAGCCAGGGTCAACCCACTATAAATCCATTCATTGTAAATTTATAGCAGTGCACTGGAAAATTAAGAAAGCACAGTGTTATTGCCGTAAGGAAGTGAAATTACCTGCCTACAAAAACACAGAAAGGCGGTGATGTCACACCACCCACTCTTTCAGTCATGGAGAGCTGAGCACAGCACCCACTGGAGCTGCTCCTAACCTGGAAGGCAGGCTGCTGCTCACTGGAGACCTGGCTTTGGAGGTCTCTGAGTCGGACTCTTACCCAGTCACTGCCAGCCCTGGCCTCTTGCTGCTGGTTCCCATCCCATCCCATCAGGGTCAGCCACCAGTTTCCGAAATGATAAGCAGCTACCCGAGACCCTTCCCGCCACCTGGGGGTTGCAGAGACCCTACCCAGCCAACTTGATAAGAAAGAGAAGGAAAAAAAGATGCATGAGCCTCCCTTGTACTGGCACAAAGTTCCACCAACAAACCGGTGGCCTGACCAAGCATTCGTGTGTAGGTCTCACGCTGTCTGTCGCAACATTTTCCCTTTCCTGTGCTAGGGATTTTGATTTCACCTTTGGAAAAACAGCTCCAACCTACAGCCAATGCTCTTCATCCTCCATTAGTAAAGTTCACGATAACTTGGCTTCATTCCCACTTGGAATATGTTCTCTGTACTAACAAGCCACTGGCCAAATTTCTCCCTGGGCAGCCTGAAACCTGCCAGACAGAAATGAGATCTCTAAAACTGAGCTGACAGCATGAGGTCTATACAGACTTTTCCAGGCCATTTGCCAGGCCCTAGAGGCCTAGTTTTAGAGAGACAAATTGAAACCATAACCAGCTAGCTAAGCTCTCCTCAAACTCTTTTAGAGTGACAAAATTCTGCCCTTGCCAGGCCTAACTCCTGGTACTGAAATAATGGCCAATGGCTCTAAAAAGATGTAGCAGAAGTAGTCAGGGAAATGTCGACAGAAGCAAACCTGAAAGACCCTTCAGCCACTTCTCCTCCTGTGCGAGGCTGCCTAGAGGGATGAGGTGGTGACAGGTTCTGGGGTTTCCCTTTGTGTGTCCTGGAGGTTATCTGCTGGGTACCAAAAAGGAAGAAAACAAGCCCCCTGGATTCAACAGCAGTGCGAGTGCATGCCTGGGAGACAGCATGAGAGAAAAACTAACCTAGAACCTGCTCTCCTCCAGCGTCCCTCTGGATGTGATCCTGCAGCCTGCTCCTTCCCCCCAGCTCACCCTCCTCTTTGCAACACCCACCACCACTGCTGCCTCTCACATCCCATGGGCTGTCTGAGGGTCCAGCTTGCCCAGGGACTGATTTTCAAAAGCCAGGAGTTTTTAAAGGGCTGTATATTATCCACAGCTGGTTTTGTATGCATGGAAATCTATGTAGGATTCAAGCCTACAACAATTTTAAGGCACACATCCTGAATACTGCTTGGAGGTGACAAAATATTTGGGCTTAAGTGAGTAACATGTCCTTTCAAGAGTGAGGAAGATATTGCCATTGCTTGACATTAATCAGTGTTCTTTTTTTCTTTTGAATGAATGTATGCATGGGAATTACTAGTGCCAGAAACTGGTTTTTTTAGGTGATGGCACTCTTCTGATGTTAATGTGCTATATTTGTCGTAAACGTATTGTGGAATCCAGAGGAAGTACAAGTACTTTGTGTGCTCAAGTATTAGTGGTATCAAACAGAAAAGTACATGAGATCTGGTGTTTGCAAAAGTAAACTATACTTATGAGATATACAGATGACTACAGAGCCCAGCTCTCTGAAGACTTAATGCTGACTGATTTGGGACTAAAATATTGGAACACATTCACATATTCTTGTTTCTCCTGCCTCATCTTATAATTGTTTTTTTTTTGTTTGTTTGTTTGGTTTTTTTTTGCCAGCAACCAAAGGAAAGAGAACCTTTTTTAACCACAGCACTTGTCTCCTTTCCAAGTCATAAAAAAATAAATAGACGTTTACTAAGCACAATCCATGAATTGAGAGGAGGATCTTTCCTAGCCAGCAGTCTTTCATCCTGCAAAACTAAACAATAATATTGACTCTCTCTTACACAGAACTCCAGTGCACTATAGAAATCTTTCAATAGAAAGAGGGAAAGGCAACAGAAAAGCAAACAGTCACAGCATCTTAAGGGAGAGAACAAGACTTTGATTCTTCAGCATTCAGTGCAACAGCCCAACTTGGAACAGAAAGGCTTGGGAGTAGAGGAATAAAATAATACATAATCCCTGGACAGCTTCCTTACCTTAACCACAGTTTCCCCAGTCCATAGTTTTATATTCTTGAACCCTTGCCTTCTTCCCTGGTGCATAAAAGAAGTGTATGCCATTAGTGTTTTTTCTGCAATTAGAAAACATTCTAAGTGTTGATTTTGATGCTAATCTGTGATATGTGGGCACATGTTGCTGCATATCTTGAAAAATCCCTAGCATGGAAGTAATCGTGGGTTTTAGTATGCTTGTCGGTATATTACCTAGTTTGGTGGGGAACCTTGCATAAATCTTTTCCTGTATGTCTAGATTTTTATTTTGGAGAGATTACCCTTCCTTCCTTTTTGACAAAGCTTTGCAGTGTATCAGAAGATGAGGCTGTTTCTCAAGAGTACACTCTGTGCTATGTATAAAACAACATTAGTGACAGGGTGTGCTTTTTTCAGTTGGAACTGACATTTGATACATTAGCCAAATGAGGACCATAGCCAGGTCATAATTGGATATGTATTTTCAACATCCTCAGCCCTTCAGCCAATTGGCTGGGACTCCAGGAGGCTTATTAGTAGAAATGCAGCTTTATCTTTTTTGCTAATCTGACTAAAGTGAAACCATCAAAGAAGGAGCCAAAATGAGGGAAAGA
>NW_009600722.1:3329-12517 GCF_000690535.1 Cariama cristata
AAAAAGACAGAAATACCAGACCCTAGGCAGCAAGCTGCAGTTCAGAAGAATTATGGCTCATTAGGCTTTTCAGGCAATGGTAACGTGCAGAAAAGGTAACGCAGAATGGCTTGAAGAGGAAGAATATTTTCAAGCTGTACATATCTGTCGTAACCAAATGTTTCATGGCCTAAAGGAAGATTCCATAGGGAATATTAGCCAAACCTAGACACTTTCATTCTGGTTTCATCTGCTACTAAAGCAGGTTGAAAAAAGGCTGCCATTGAAAGCATTCGCAAAATCACACCAAATCTTCTTCAGGCACATCATTTTGTCACATGTTTGTCATTGTGCATCTGGAAGAATAGTTGATATATGATGTCACACAGAGAAGAAATTGATTAATTTAGATTTAATCCACAGATTTTGTTGGCAATGTTCAAAATGAGTTAAGTTAAAAAAACATTTCCCCTTACAAGGTGATAAGGAGTTTAGTGCATTTTAGTGAATAAGAATGACCATGACAAAGGGACCACAGGAACTGGGCAAATGGCTGTTTTAAAAAGATAGAACAGGAGAAGTTTTGCAGGAAGATTTCAACCATGTGCAAATTATAAGCCCAGCAATTCTGAAAAGAAATCCTCCAAAATAGATCTAAGCAAAAAAGCTGAAGTAAGGCAGCACATGGATACACCCACACAGAATTCATTGCAAAGTAAGAGCTTGCACGTTCATTCAGCAAACTTGCAAGCTGTAAGGCGCTTCAGTAAACTGTGCTTTTGTGTATCTACTTCCAGCTGCTATCAGCTGATGCCTTTGTCATATGTGAACTAATAGGTTCTGCACTGGCTTGACACAGGAACTTAAGCAATGAATTAGAAGTAGTGAGTGGTAAAAGTGGAAGCTGTAATGAACATGGAAGTGGCAATCAGCCATTGTTCACTGCTGGACAATAGTGTGAATACTAAGAAGGAAGATCACCACCCCAAAATTTTCCATGAACAGGTGAACTACCATAATATGGAATTAATTAGAAAAGGTTTATCTAGACTTTTTTGATTTAAGCAAAGCAAAATTTACCAAACCAGATCAGACAGTGGTCTAAATGATTTAGTATTTTGTACCTGACAATGATCAGTACCAGATGCTATCTAGAAGCATCAGGAGTTGACTACACTCCTAGGTTTTCTTCCTAAGTGGTTAGAGATAAATAAATATCAGAGAGATATGACTGTGTGCTTAGTTAATTTTGAAGACAGCAAGACATCCATCTTTTAGCCCACAGCACAAGGGAGGTAATTTAAACTAGTTTAGCAAAACACTTGAAGAATTAGAGTCAAGCAAGTTGAGTTTCACTTCCCATCTACCGCTGGTGAAATCACACGATGGCCATAAGGGGTGAGATGAAGCGCAGTCATTTGTTCTTCTCTAGTGTTTTTCCCATGTCTGAACTCCATGTGGAGTAACTGGGAAGGTCTGTCTGAACATCTCTCATGGCATTGGAGGTAGTGGGTGCCTGGTTTTCTCCAAGCCACGGTTCTGGGATAAGACATGAGAGGCCTCAGGGTTTTACCCCTTAGGGAAAATCCAGCTGGTGATGGCTGTTTGATCTCTATCAGAAATGTTCCACTTGCTGAGATGTTCTTGATGTATACGTGAGAGGCTGAAGGACTGTTTTTAAATCAGAGTAAATTCACATCTAACAACAAAATCCCCTTCAAAGCCTCATCACTCTTTCCATGGTGTAGTGCTGCCTTCCTTCTCTTGCCCCTTTCAGCTACTCGCAGCATTGCCAATGAAGCCAGTAGATAACCTCTCTCCCCGTGGTCAGAGATTTCTGTTTTGCCTTGCTGCATTGCCACCTGGCTCCCTGGCCACAGAGCTGTTTCCGCCTGTGGGATGGGGACCTTTCCCAAACACTGCCTTTCCACTTCTCATAGGGGATAAACCCCTGCAGCTTTAGCCACTTTCATGGTTTAAATAAAGAGTTTAGTTTCACAACTAGGGTGGGCTAAAACCAGGCAAGCAGCAATTTAATCACTTATGATCATCTGGCTATACCCTTGGTTAATTTCTAATCCACAATAGCACATTACCCAGCCAGACAATATTTACAGTTTTTAATTAACCTCCAGAGATGAGATAATGAGAAGGAGGGGTTAAAGTTCAAAATAAATTGTTTTATACTCTTTTACTCATATTCACAAGTAATTCACACAAGTCATTAGCTTTAAGCACATGGAGTCTTTAAAAGGTGGGGACTTAAGCATGTGCAGAATTTACTGTTTCCAAAGTATGGTTCTGTTTCTTTCTGCAATTCTCCTAATCTATCTTTACATACTGCCTCATTTTATGATAGATGCTAACATTATTTAAGCATGTCTACTGAAAATCATTCCCTTAAAGAGTACAGGTGGCTGACTAACCATGATCTCTGGTAAAATATCTGTACAACAATGTGTTATCAAAGAGTTTTGTTGTTTATACCACAGCCATAAGGAGCCAGCACTGGCAAAAGAGACAGAGGTCATAGGTGCCAAAGCTGACTATACTTACAGATTTTCCAGGCAAAAACTCAGTGATTCATGGATTGTCCAAATTGGCTAGGGTTAAATATCTTCTTTAGTTGATTACTTTGCTAATACTCAAGAATTGTTCATATTTTCCATCCCCTACAGATGATTTTTGGTCTGCTAATCAGTTACTTGGCCTTTTTATTCATCTCATCTGGTGAAGACATTCAAGAGAGAAGGATAGATGATGGACAGCAAATCCAAAACACATGCTTCTGATAAGGAGTCTCAAGTCACTAATACATCACGCTGAAATACACAAAACTTTCAAGATACTCAAAAATTATTCATGGTCATTTTGTTATTAGGCTGTAGTTAATGCAGACCAACTATTATCAGTTAAGGAAGTAGGTACAAGGGTCAGAATTACTCCAGGAAGCCAGAGAAAAGAAGGCAGCAAAATGTCATCTCCAAGAAGAGTATAGTATAAGGATGAATTAATTTACTGTAAGTCCACACTGTAAATACAGTGCTGGTAGCCTGCAAATGCAGCCTGGAACGAAAACCTCCATATGGCTGCTTCATTCTATGATAAAAGTTGAAATTTTAGTCCCCACTCCAAAGCCCACAGAACTCCATTTCTGAGCCTGTGAAATAAAAGTGTTGTAAACAACAACAGCACAAGGGGCCCTGCAAATGCATGAAGATGCTTGCTGCCAAGTAGGGTTGTTGTGGAGTTGCACCATACTATAGGGGCTCATACATTGCAATAAATGCAAGTGCATGAAATGCACACATAAATTTTGATAACTGCACTTTGGAACTGCATCATGGATGATTTTTAATACCACTGAGTTAAAGCCAAATCAAACAAGTAAGCCATGGCGTATTTCTCTGTTTAGCTGATGCTTTGGCCAGGTCCAAGATGGCATGTTCAAATAATTGGGGGTGTGTGTAGTGAATTACACCTTCTTTTTGAAAAATTGTCTATCTGCCTATCTTTGCTCTTTTGTGGATCCCATTACTAGCAGAGCTGGAAAATTCCCAGTATGAGTTATGCTCAGTACAATTCAATATCAGTTTATACTCAATACAAAGCATATTTAATTATCTTTGGCTTGCCTGAAAAGGTCTTTAGTCAGGTGAACTCCTGTTGACTATAGCTGGAGTTTGCAAAAATCTCTTTTGATATAATGGATCTTTGTCCAAAAAGGAAAGCAGGAAGCAAAATTAAAATCTCCAGGAACAACCCTCAGGATTTAATCCTTTGCCATTAGTGTGGGTCTGGCTGAATGAAAGGCTTCAAGCTGTCTAACTGGATATAGGCAAGCAGCAGCAGGATGCAGGTCCCCACTGCTGGCTGCTAGAGTGGCCTGGTGAAACATGGGGAGGAAAGCCTCGGCATGTCAGCTGGCAGGGATGCTTTGGACTATGCCAGCTTTTTTGCTGTGAAGCGGCTTGGCGTGTCAAACAACCTGGTTTTAGCCATTAAAATGATTGCACACTAGATTGCAAAGCACTATGAGCTGGCTGCCTGCAAACAATGGGAAGGCAAAATCTGCAGGATTGTTGCCACCAGCTGAAGTCTATGGGCCAGAAGAGGCTAGTAGGAATGAGGCCTCAGCTACAGGGAGGAGTTGAGAAGTCTTGGGGCTGTCCCACAGCATAAGGCCCTGAGGTGGGTCTGCAGCGCAGGCTGCACACATGCAGCAAGATAGTGCTGAGAGCTGTGCCCGTCATGGTCACATGGCTGGCAGCAGCAGTGGGAGGAAGGGCAACTGTGCAAGCTCCAGGAAAAGGGACCTTTGCTTTTTCACTGATGTAAAGTCAAGGCAGTGGCACTGGTTTTGGTGCTGCTCATTCAGATTTGGCTAAGGGCTGAGAGCCCAGCCCACATCTGGGGCACCAGCAAAGCTCTGTAAAATAAAAGCAGTGTAGGGGAGAGTGAAGGGGAAAGGCAGAGGAGTATGGAGATGTTTATCATGTACATCCTGAGGCCTCTGATGTTCCCAGCTCCTCTGTTGCACTGAGGTGGGTAGGAACGTGTCACCAGGAGTGAGGGAGCAATGCCCCTTTTGGTACCCTTCGGTTGGCCTCAGGCACAGTGCTCCTGACCAGCTTGTGCACACAGTCTGCAAGTGCCCAGCTGAATGGGCTGTCTCTGGAGCCTTTCTGAAACGTTGTGCTGCAGACCAGGGCATTTGCAAGGATACAAAGCCCTGTCTAGCCCTCTGAGAGGCAGAACCAGGGAGCAGTCCCATTGTCAGCTCCACCGGTGCTTGTCACATGCTTCAAATCAAGCATATTCTTTCTTGCTCTGCTGGTTTGCAGCCAGATTCCTCTGCTCCAGACCCATAAAGTGGAGGAAAGGGTGGTGCTTGGGCTGGTTCCTAAATGGATGGCTGTAGGACTTGGAGAGAGGCTATCTGAGAAAACATTGCCCGGTCCCCCAAAGTGCATGTACCAGTCCTAGACCAGAGTCCTTCTGGGATTGGTGCAGATCCAGGCTGAAGCACTGACTGCCAAGTTTACAACCTAATTAAGAGGTAAAAAGAGGCTGTAGAAAAACATCACAGCCACTTCAAAGTACCTGGTGAGTAAGATGTTGTTAGCTTGGGAGTTGACATCTCCATGAAGCAAGTGCTCCTGCCAACAGCTGTCCTGCTGCAGCATGGCAAACACTAGGGTTAGGACAATTCCCTCAGAGGAGAGCTGGCGAAGTGGCTGGAAAAGAGGTGTGCGGCCCATGGCATGGTTTACAGACCCACGCTCAGGGCATGATGGTGAGGTCTGCAGAGTGCTACAGCTGGCTTCCACAGCCAAACCATTCCTCCCTGCTCTGCCCCAATCCACAGCACCAGTGCAGCCACAACTCCACCTTCAGCATGTTGCGTTACTTGGTGTCATGTGCTGCAACAGAATTTAGATTATATCAAGATGAAAACATAATTGATCTCAACAGCGGTATAACTGTAATAGCTGCCTCCAGGAGCAATCCCTGTGTATGTGAGGTCAATGCCAAAGACTCAGGAAATCACACATCTGGTTTGCTTTATCTCCCTACTCTGGGCTTACCGAGGACTAGGCTGTGGATTTACCCTCTAGCCCAGAGCAAAGGACAATTTACTCCCTGGGGCAAGCTAGGGACTGAATTATAATTCGGCTACTGTCCGAGATATGTTTCTCTGCAGTTCCACACCCAGCCCAGCCTCCTGCCAGTATGGACTGACCCTGGGTACTGGCAGAGACACCAGCACACCGTGTGGGAGCCACAAGGTGCAGTCCTTCCCTGAGATTCATGCCCACAGCCCCTACCCAGTGGGCCACCAGGAGCATCCGTGGAGCAGCTGAGACCTTCACCACAGATGGGGAGAGGTGGGAGGTCCATGCAGTGGAGGTGAGGCAGACATTTTACCTGTACTAGAGAGACATTACAGGACAGACTCAGCCTCCAAAGCTTCATTTACATTTGGTGTCCGCTGCTGGCAGCAGGCTGGGTGACAGCCAGCTGCTGCTGCCCAAGGGAAGGGACACAGTGCCAACCAGCGCATGGCACCACCACCAGCGGCTGAGCAGCTGGGTGCTGACTGCCAGAGCCAGTCCCTCCTCCTCCTTGCAGGGTAAGCAGCTGGAACACAGATGGCATTTGGACAGGACATCAGAGGTCCCCTTCTCCTGTGCAGGGTCCCACGGAAGTAGACTGAGCACCCCGGTTCGTATTAGAGTGTGGTGGCACAATAGCCAGGCCCTGTTTTAACTTTGTGAGCCCCACTGTTGGCCCCAGTTCTCCATTTCTGCAATGGAAAATAGCTTTTTGATGAAACATGAGCGTGAAAGAGGGAAATGCTTTCACTAAAAGTGAAGAGTTCACAGAAAGTATCAAGGGCTTGGAAACTCAAATTGTTCTCTTTAAAGGCAGCAGCACTGCACAGAAGAAGGTTAATGAACAGTGATTTTTGGTGTAACTTTGTTACAAACACGGGTTCCCATGTGTTCGTGAGAGCTAGCTTATTTCTGCCCTAATGAACAAGCTAAAACATAGCCTCGCGTACGCTGATGAAGGCAGAGCCAGAATAGTCCAGCACAATAAAAATTCTCTGTTGCCCTCAAGCCTCTGTCTAAAATTGTATCCAAACCTGAACTGAATTACGTCTGAGAGGGTAATTATTTCTTGATTACTTTTTACCAACCTCTAGGCTTCCAGGCTCCAGGCAGAAGTCAAACTGTCAGATGTCAAAAGAGAGAGAGAGAGAGAAAGAAAATGTTCGTAGAGTGACTCCAACCCAGCTGGATGAAAGAAGCAAAATAAATCTTTTCGTGTGGGAGCTCCAGACTGCTTTCCAGAGGCTGTGCTGCTTCTGATGCATTTCTGATAAGCCTCCAAACCCTGACAGGATGTTGACCTGCCCTTGCTGCGTGGTGTAGGAGAGGAGGGGCAATGAATCACAGAGGTCAGAGGACATGGAGGACAGACCATCTCTACCAAGTTGCTCTTCAGCCCCATGTGGACGTGGGCTAGGAAAGGGTCTGATCATTCTCTCCCATCCCAACCACAAGCCAGCACAGACCAAGAGGTCATCCAGCCTGCAAAGCACCGCTCACCACCAGCGAGTTGCACGGTGGTTTTGCCGGTGCAGTGCAGAAGGGAATTGAGGTGTGTTTCCCTTGCCAGGAGTCACCTGCCAGCCCTTGGCCAAACCAGGTGGCACATTTTCAAATTCCTCCTCCTCTCCAAGCCTCACCTCTCACAGTGAGCACTTCACAAGGGAGGGCTTGAATTCTTCCGTATTTGGCTCTGTCTTGCCTGAACATGACAGCAACCTTGCATGCTGTCCATCCAATTTTCCACATCATCCTACACAGCACACGAATCACCTGCATGCAGACATCCCTGCTGGGGCCAGATGACAGTTCATGTAGGCTGAGGATTTTGTAACTCAGAGCATCACCTTTCTGTTGCCTGCTTTCCAAGCCAGGGAGTCCTTATCATTGATCACTCTCTCTACAGAGAAGCCACTTCATATTCCTAAATCTTCCTCATCACACTTTTCAGAAACATTTTCCTTTCTGAGCAGGTGTAATGGTTACTGGGCATGATATTCCTGGAATAAGCATGTTTCTGTTTTCTATGGTAGCATGTGACAATTTCTCTTTTGCTTATTACTTATTTTAACAGATCTTCACATCGCACTTTCTTAGTATGGAGCTGGTGCTTGCAAAGAATTGTGTTCTGTGATTCCAGTCTTCCTGGATTTCTTTCTGAGAGACATTTGCTCATTTAGAGTCTATCCATATGTATGTAAGGCTAGGGTTGTTTTTCCCTGCGTGCATAATGCAAAAGGCTCTTTTAAACATGAAATTTCATCATAGCAGTTTATCACCCAGTTATTCATTGTCAGTGAACACTGAGAAAGTAATTTTTTCCCAGCAAAGCTAATAGAATTATGCATGGCTTTTCATTTGTGGAGCAAATATGACCAGTACTGCAGCCTTTGACCAGATGTCTTGCTCATAGCTGCTGTATTTGTGTGAAGAATGCTGCAAGTAATATGAAGCCTAATTCATTCTCAAAAGAAAGAGTCAAATCCTGAACATCTTTTATTCCTTTAAATGTTTTAAATGATGGCTTCCTTCCTTCATTTCTCTTTGATTCAGCAGATGCTATGTAGCATCAGGACTAGTTTGGGTAATACTTCATACAAAGTCACTATGTGCTGGTTGGGCTGGATTTATCTCCATAGGTTCCTTGAACCACAAGGGTACCATATATTTTACATTCCTCAGTATATCAAAGCCTAATGTCAGCATGTGAAGTTTCTATCTGTGTATGTGTGTGGGTGTGAGTCCATTTCTAGGATGAGAAAGGAAAATTGGAAGAGGGGATACAGCACAAATCGGTGTTTTATGTGAGACCTAAGGTTTCCATCTCACCTATCAGCCCTATCATCATGAAGATGCTTTGGGGAGGAATTAGAAGATTATATTTTCACAAAACAGTGGAGCACAAATAGACCTCATTGAGGGAAAGCAAGGCTCCTGTGCTGACTGAAGTGCGTGCTAACATCAGGCAGGACAGAAGGGAGTTGCCATGGGCTTTTAGACCAAGAATAAGGTCAATAGGCTTCTTAAGACAGCCAAAGCCAAGGAGAAAGCTCAAAGATCTGTGTTGTTCTCTTGACCAAATGATCCAATTTCAACAGAAAGATGCTAATTTGAATTTTGCTCCAGGTTCCTCATAGAATCATAGAATCATAGAATCATTATGGTTGGAAGAGACCTCAAAGATCATCAAGTCCAACCGTATACCCGATGCCACCATGTCTACTGAACCATGTCTTGAAGTACCACATCTAAACGTTTTTTGAACACCTCCAGGGACGATGACTCCACCACCTGCCTGGGGAACCCGTTCCAATGCCTAACAACTCTAACAGTGAAGAAGTTCTTTCTAATATCGAGCCTGAACCTCCCCTGGTGCAACTTGAGACCATTTCCTCTTGTCCTATCGCTAATTACCGTGGAGAAGAGTCCAACCCCCACCTCACTACAACCTCCTTTCAGGTAGTTGTAGAGGGCGATAAGGTCTCCCCTCAGCCTCCTCTTCTCCAGACTAAACAACCCCAGCTCCCTCAACCGCTCCTCGTAAGTTTTTTTCTCCAGGCCCTTTACCAGCTTGGTTGCCCTTCTCTGAACACG
>NW_009600723.1:0-19011 GCF_000690535.1 Cariama cristata
ACCACAATGATTCTATGATTCTATGTTTATGCACTCCCAGTCTTCACAGAATAGTACAAATCTAAATCTGTGTTTACCTCAGGATGTCACTGGAAACTGAAGGTTATCATACTTTATTTACTATATCACATCATCTAAAGGTGGATCTTCTAAAGTTGTGATGATTTTCACATCAAATCGTAGCAACATAGAGGTGGCAAAACCCAAACAAGTAATGTTCTTTTTGTGGAAAAGAGAAATGTAGCCAACTTTTACTAATATGGGCAATGATTATGGGTAATAAGGGAATGTAAATTCAGAATCTCCTTTATTTTTTAGGATTAAACATGAATTCCAGTATTATTTTAACATGGTAACTGCTTTTAGCATAACTGCTTTACACTCAAGATATCTTTACAGATTATAGGATATAGGTAGCATGGCATGTGATTATATGGTGTTATCATGGACTGTATCAGCACAGCATACCATCACACAAGTAGCTCCAGAGCCTTAAAATTAGTTTTAGGGGGTGAGTAGTTGCTATAATTCAGAGGAAATAAAAACCCAAACTTTTGTGGATACAAACTGTTATTTAATCAAAGAACAAAGAAATAGTGGAAAGGCTCAGTAAACACAGAAGATGTTAAAGGGACATTTTCTTAAGATGATGTAGAGATTCAGTCTCATTTTCTTTGTTAAATCTTCATGTCATGGCTTAATGTGTAAAAGCAACCAAATATTATAAAACTATGTAATTAATCTTTGTACACAAGAGTTTGTGTACTACATTTGGCAGTGTGTCAAGTTTATTTACAGCAAGACAAATCTAGGGGATGGTATCAAGCTTGTTTCCCTCATTTTCCCTGTTGCATCAGAAGCGTAGAGCTCTCTCACCACATTATACAGCGGTACCTGCTCAGCCTCTCACCAAAAGCCTCACCTCAAACCAATCTATCTGTCTTTTTACTGACCTTGGATTTTAGTAACACATAGTAGAATATTATAACAAACAATTGTATGAACTTCAAGTAAATAAAGACAGTTTCAGGTGCAACTGTTTTCTGAAATAGGGATTCTAGGGATAGTATTTAGTTAATCCCAGTTGAGAGAAAGAAGAGGAAATTTCACTGCCTAAAATCAAGGGGAAATCATGGTTTGATTTCTGTAGTAGAGGTGAAAATCATTGGAACAGAAATACTTCATCAGTCCTGAGCAATCCAGGAGAGACACAATATGCTACTTCCTTTCCTAACAAGTTGTTTTAATTCTCTCCCATCTTCCTTCTCTTTTTCTCCACTTTTTTCTGTGCCCTCACAATCCATTGCACTTTCTCATCTTTAACTCATTCTCCCCAACTATGCTCCTTCTTCACCTGAGAGATGGATTGGTCCAAGTGTCTCACTGAGCTGGTGATGGATTCTTTCATACTTCTGGTATCTGCTCTTCCCCATCAGTGACGAATAAATCAGTGTCTCTCTCCTTTTTCCCTTCTTGTCCCTTTTTTATGGTAGTGTGAACCTGCACTGTCTAAAGTTCGGTGCAAACCTGACACACCTTCTTTGTCAGAGTTTAGGTTAAACCTCTCTGCACACTGTTACATACCTACTTGCACTAGTGGTACAGAGGTGCAGATGGTGTATAGCATTGAGTTAACTTTAATTATTTCTCAGTTGTTAGCTAAGTTTTCTGCAAAATTCTCTGACACACAAGGTAGTAATTTTGTTTTAACTCCACTCTTATTTCCAGCTGGTCCCCTTCATAAGTTTCATAGACTGTTCACTGTATCTTCGTATTATTGGCACGCAACTAGAAGCAGCAATTTAAGTGGGTTTAGTCTTACCTTGTTACTAAATATCTGTATCTTCGGCTAAATTGCTGGGCCACTTCTACGGGTGTTTAAACCTAGAAACAGAAGGATAGTCTGAACTACTTACTTGTAATCTTCCATTTGTTTCCACTGTAACCCACACACCTGTTCTGTAGCTATATGATATATAATCAAAAGAGTGCAGGTGCTCAGTATGATTGAATTGAACTCTTCCATTTAGTCTATTGCTTTTCTAATTCAGGAGTGATGCTCAGTGGGTGCAATTGAAGAGATCTCTCTCTAATTATGGAGATTTTTCTGTGCAGTGTTGGAGGAATTATTTTTTTATTATTTACACTGTTCAGTCTGGCAGTAATATTTCTGTCTGCCAGTGTCAATTACATTGCTCTTGACTGGTGCAGATCAGCAGTCTATGATACCTCTGAAAAGCCAGTGTGTATCACATGTCACTAGCAGACATATTAATGTTTGAATTGAGGAGTGCAAGTGATGTAACAAGATTAGATGGCACTGATACAAAGGACTAACTCTAAGCCCATGAATAACCAAGAAACTGCTAGATGACAACTGTCAATTATTTACTGCCCCTGTCCAATGTAATATTAATAGCTGGGAGCCTGCACTTTTCCTTTCTCTCTGTCTTTTAACTAGCTTGGTTTTCCATTCCTCAATTTTACAGAAGTAACATTCTTTTCAAGACATTTTTCCCTGAGTTGTTATTAAGTGATTAGCAAAAAAACTGAACGAGTCATGTTGAACTATATCCTCTGACGTGCTAGAGGATCTCACTAACTGGAAAGGATTAATTAGTTTCAAAGGTATTTTCCTTTATCTTAGTTGTTAACACATCACATCTACTTTAGATTTTTTTTTTTTTCTTTTGTAATACTAAACAATGCAGAAGGAAACAATTCTGTCATGGAAAGGAAACTAAGTGTCAAGGTTTTTTTTACTTATCTCTGAGCAGAATAACTCCATACTTTTAAATAACTCAGTTAAAATTGAAAGAAAATATGATACATCTGAAACTGTAGTTACATGAAGCTATCATGGCCCAGGTATCTGCCATGAACTTAACTCCTTCACCAATGACATGCAAAAGGCAACCTTTGTTTTTCATATGTTCTTTCTTTTTTTTAAAAAAAACCTAGGTTTTACATTCTGTTTTTGCTTCATATTTTCAGGCAATTTTTTATTGCCTTCTGCCTTGTGGGTTCAATTACTTCTTGCAGGTGGGCAAGTGAAGCAAACTAGAACAAATGATGTTTTAGGTAAAGGGGTCTGGATAGACAGGGGAGAAGAGAAGCGAGAGAAGATATTAGCCGATGTTATGCAACATTCACATCAACAGGACAAATATGATAAACATGTTATGTATCCCAGATTATGCTTAGTTCAAGCTTCAGCTCATGCAACTGAATTTAGCCTAACCAAAATGTCCCCTGCAGCTTCAAATGGGTAAAACACATTTTTTTGTAAACCGATTGTGCAATAATTGGCTTAATAAAGGTTTATTGAAAAAGTGCATCAATTTGCAAGCATAAAATAGATAATTATGGTTCTTGAACTAGACTTACCACTGCCTTCTTCCAGTGTGTAAGACTAGATACTATTAGGCACTGAACATTACAGATACTAGATTATGACTGTAGTGCCTTTTTAAACTTCTACAGTATTTTCACTGGCAGATTAAATGTCACCAAATAGACATGAAATTCAAAAACATGACTGAATTTTTAAGTTTAAATGTAACAGCCCAATTACTGTTTTTAATAACAAATTTGATGAATCCATAATCCATTTTAACTGACTTCCAGACTTTCAACAGAATCCACATCTTAGTGCATGTCTCCTATTGGGAATGATAATCTTATGTCCTAGGTGATACTGGCAACTATAGCACAAAGGCAGTAAAATAGCCCTCTGCTTCTGCATGCCTCACAATCATCTGGCACACGTACTAGTACCGTTTTGTCAGTAAATCTTTGTATAATCATTTTTGTGGGATTACTTCTGAACACATACTAACACTTGTCAGCAGATACAGTAAGTCTATTGATTGCATACTTACTAATACAAGTTTTTGTACCTTTTCATAGATTAAACTGTTTTTACTTAAGATTGAGAGATTTTGCAACTCTGAGAAATGGTTTAGTACATGAATTCTAGAGGATATAAAGAGATACAGAGCATACTCAAAGGAGTTCAGCTGAATATACCCTATATTACCATCCAACCTTGTTTTATGTCAGAGTAAAGCACATTTGCTTGTGTTTGTGAAGTACAGACAAGAAAGAACAGAGATCTTCCAGCACATATCAATAAAGCAGAAAAAAAGTTGCATAACAGCAACAACAGTCTGCTGGGATAACAGATCGGTGCCCACTTGTAAGGGGGCAAGACTCATAATTCACAAACAACGAAACCACAAGTGAATTATAAAGGTCTTGTCCTCCTCCAATGGAGATAAATGAGTCCATCTAGTACAACCAATCACATGACCTGTTTGGATAAGTCTTCTTTGTCCATAAGACTTTCTCATATAAATTTTTTGGGTAGGTATCACAATAAATAGAGAATAAAAGGTGTTCTACTCATTTCTCCACTGTGTTGCTGAGGATCCTCTACTCTGGTGCTGAAGTCTTGAAGACATTACCTGTTTTTCTTTCTTGTTTTCTTCTAAAGCTTCATTAAACTCCTCATGTTTAGCAATAGGCATATGTGACAGGACCAACTTTCTTTGTATTTTTTTTTCCTTAATTGATCCGCAAATTCAGTCTTTTTGTTGTTCTTACTATTACTTACTTACTATGGCCCTCCCACCCCGTGCCCCTCCAAGTATGATCACTTCTCTGGTGGTCACATAAATTTTTCCATGCTCCCTGGACAGAGGAGGGTAAAGGCCTCTCTTTAAAGCAGTAGACTGCTGCTGTCTTACCTCTGGTGGTATTTGTCATGCCAACCTGGAGTCTTGTTACTGAAATCTTGATTATGCCAGGGATTGAATCCCTGTTGAGGTAAAGAAATTGAAATGTGACCAGTCTTTTAAAAGTCATGATAACTATGGGTCTTTAAGTAAGGTAATCTCTTATAAGGCTATAGGTGTTTTGTGAGACAGTCCAGTATTTGCATGAGATAAAGCAAAACAACACCCCCTAAATTTTATAGCAATTTTATTTGATATGTTTTGAATTATTTGTTTGATCATTAGTTTGTATTCCTTCTGACAAATAGGTCTTATATACTGAGGTATTGGAGTTAAATGGTGGGAGGGTAATCTCAGAGAGAGTGAGTTCAAAATGATGATTCTAAGAAGTATTTAAGATTACAGGCAATGTAAGCAGAGATGGCAGCAACTGAGATTCCACACTGATTTTTCATTGCAAGGTCTTCTTTCAGTTGCTTGTCAATCTGACAGTTTTGCCAGCTGTGACTGAAATTTTTGATTCTAAGTGTCTTTCTAAAGCAGTTTTAAACAAATTCCAGTTATTTCTGAGAAGCATCTAAAGTTAAATTACAGTATATCACGTTTCAATATTTTTTGCAACCTCTTTGGTGAGAACACTGTGTCTACACTTGTAGTAGTCTGCACATGTAATACATGAATTTTTGTGGAGGTGTTTTGTTTCACGTATCTCTTTCTGCTGTTCTCATGGAAGTTTGTCTACATTTAGATAATAGACACGTATTTTAGTTTTCATATGCTTGATGGAATTATGTTAAAATTTGCCAGCTAAATTCTCTACAGAATCTCGCTACAAGATGGGCGTGCTTATGCTCCTCGGAGCTCTTCCACGATGGCTGGTGGCACATGTACCAGTGATGGTCTCCACTTGGGACCTGAAGACTCGGTGAGATTTTCTGTGCAGTTACTGCTCTGGGGTGTTCTGTTGCCAGGCACAAAAACTGCTTAGAGGGGTTATTTTCCCTGTACTTCATTGTTCCTGTACCAGTGTTCAGGCAGCGTGAAAGAGGGAGGAATGTCTCTTCCATGACTTTAAAATAGTGTTGAGAACAGAGAGATAGTTGCAGAGAAAGAAGTAATGAATAAGGATAGGGAGAGAAAGAGGGGAGGAAAAGCAAATGCAAATGAGCAAGAAGAACACAATAGAGCAGTAATGGAGGAGGCAGGATCTGGGATTATATGAGATGGGAAAGAGGCTTGAAGAACTGGCAAGAAGGAGGGAGAGAAAAAGGACAGGAGGATGTATATGCTAGGAGCACTGCTTCAGTAAGTTAAAGCATTTGTTTCCTGAAGCCTAACATCAAGATGAGAGTTTCCATCTCTGTTGCAAGGTTGTACTAAAATCAGGAGAAATTGAGTTCTTTGTCGAAAAGCTGTTTCCTCGCTTATTGTCAACCAAATTGTGACCATGGATAATGTCAGTGACTAGGAACTCGTTTCCTGTGACACTAGGCTTTTAGGAAGGAAAAACTGAATGACACAGTGGCCAATAGATTGAATTAAACCGCTTCAGTTGTAGACTCAGTTTTCTTTTCAAAAGGATTGTTTTTGGCCATGAAGGATTATTTACTTATCCTCATTATACAAGATCCTTTTAGAAATGAGTTAATAGGAATCATTAAAAAGCTGTATGTGGTCTTAAACTTCATGTTTAGGTACTAAAATGGCCCAGCTTCCTATGAGTGGCAATATCTGCTGTCGTTCTGCTTATTTATTTGTCTTGAGGCTGTGGACTTATTTGTATTATATTATGCTAGGCTAACACTTCTCTTAACATTGCTTTTAAAAACTGAACTAAACGTTGTTTGTATAAAAAGTATTTAAAAATGAGAATTACTGCTCAGATTGAGTATAAATAATTATCAAATTGCATACCGTTCAAATATGTTTCATTTTACTTGGGATGATTTCAGAAAGCCTCAAAAGCAACAGAAATCTTATGTTGTAAAAATATCTCCCAAATTAACTCCCCTGGGCTTTCAGAGAGAACTCAGAACATAGTGCCATGAAAAGGAGACACATAACTAGAAAGGTACTAGTATTTCACCTGAAAGTATGTTAGGTTTTCTACTGGTAACTGAAGTTAACACAATCTGTCTTTTATATTCATGGGAGGCAGGCTTTGACATTTCTACAGATACTTAAATTTCAAATATCAGTAGCCTGCAACTCCCCTCTTTTTCTCCCTCTTGCCATAGACTCAGTACATACATAGAAATTTCCAGAGAAGCTCGCTGACATTCTGGACTAAGACTATGAAAAAACTTTTTATTTTACAGATGTTCTCAGCGTCACAGGGAAACATTGTGGAATCTTTATGCCCTTACAAAGCTGCTGTGGGCCAATAAAAAATACCATCAGTAAGCGGCAGATCTTACCCTGGCCATGTTCCAGTGGGAGGAGCTCAGGAGAATCACGTGTCTACAGGGTCTGATAGTTTAGGTCTTTCCAGGTAGCTGCAGTGAGTTTTTCCTGTTCTCTTCTGAGCTTGTTTTACTTGCTGGATTTTGGTCTAGAGGAAATATTTCTACACAGATTCCAAATCCCTGTCTCAAAATCACAGCTGAGAAAGTAAAAGATAATTAAGAAGCAACCTCTCTAAAAGAAAAAATTAGTATGACAGTGATAAGGGCCCAGGCTCCAGCCACACCCCTCTGGTTTGCCAGTAGCTTATAGGTCAACGCAAAATGTGTGGAGCTAAACTGTACTTGAGTTATGGTTGATCCAGACTGAGTGCCCTTCTAAGAGCTAGGAAAGGTTGCTGCCATCTTTGGATTTACTTTTTCCTGATGAAGTTGGGGGATCAGAGAAAGATGCTGGCATCTTAGAAATGTCACTTTCTCATCATACTGAAAAGAGATGACCATCACAGCCAATTGCACAACTTTATGATGCCCACTTTTATTCCTGACAGTAGCAACAGAATGGTTAATGGTATAATTTTTGCTATCTAAATAACGCTACTATATACTCCTACACAAATAGCTACAGATTTGCAAATGATCGTCAGTGGGCATCAATAGTAACCCTTGCTCAGGTAAATAGAGCAAGTGAGCAGTGGCACTCTTCCTTTCTATGACTTTGCAATTTAGGAACCAATAATCCACTTACATGAAGGAATTAGTCATGAAAAGATCATGTTCCTGCCTCTTACTGATCAAGGCTTCAGTATGGAGAGAGATTTGAGAACTGTTTCATTCCACCTACAGTCACTTTCATTTCAAGTAAACCATACAGAGTATTTTTCCAAAACTGGAACAGGAAAATAACTGCTCTTAATTCTAATCTTTTAATAGGAAACCTGAAACTTCAAAGAACAGTCCTGTAATTCCATGATGATGCTGTTGCCATGAAAATATGCAGTATTCACTAGTTTTGAGCCCTATTGTCTGCCGCCTTAAGTTCTCTCTCCAGCACTGTATTTGGGTTATAAATGAGATAAAAAGGTAAATATAAGCTGGAGCAATCAGAGGCAAGAGATGGTTAAAAAATGTGTACTTTCTCTACCTATCTCTCCATCTCTCACACTCAATATTTGAAAATTATTTTTTTCCTGACATTATTATTTTTCCTGAAAATTTTAATGGAGAGGAAAATTATGAGCTTAGAGGCCATTTCTATTTTGGACTATTGGCCCTTCTTTCTCTCCTGTTTCTGTTTTCTGTTTCTAACACAGAGTTTTAATGATTCCTTCTTGAACATACTGATTCTGTCATCAACTTTGAAATTTTTCTTCATTTACATAGAAAAATTTTAAGTCACTGTAGCATTCTCCTGTTGAAATAAGGAGATTTGAAATAACCAGTGTCAGTGTCAAGTGGTTAGTGTCATAGGAAAACTTAGTCTGTAAAGAGGAAGGAAATATTAGGAGTGCTTGAGCATAGGAAGAGGAAAGGCATAAAGAATGATAGATCAGGACTTTTAGATTACCGATATTAAAGCACAAGAATGAAGTGGGGAAAAAAATCAGAAATTTAAATGTGATAATTATTTAACATATGTTTAGCTTTGTGGAACTGTTTGTTGCATTTGGCATTTAGGACAAAGGTCTAGACAGTTTAGACACAGAAATTACTTACAGGCACATCCAAGTATACAATCTGGCAGTGGTGATTGAAAAAAAAAATACCAACAAAAAAAAAAACCACAACAACAAAAACTCCAAGAGAAATGTATTTACACTATTTGGAGAATGTGTAGCTTATAAATAAATATTAATCTAAACTCATTGTATGTTAATAGTTTTCACAGGCAATACTGTTTTCTAAATGTCAGAGTAGGATTTTTGAAAGACCTAATACTGGGAAAAAAACATATTAAAAGCACATTAAAATTGACTCTGAGGTTGAAAATAGATGAGAACTGACAGAAAACTTAAGGTCATGAAATTTGTTTAGCCAAATGACACAGCAGAGTGTCTCATTCAATCTTAGTATGCATAAGAGAGAAACTGAAAGTGTAGAAGGTACCTAGAGAATACAAAACCACAAAATTCTTGTTATTTGTTATTAGCATGTATTTACCTTAAAATAAAAATCCAGATTGTTATACACTCTGTGGATTTTGTTGCACAAGAAAAATATTTTTTCAGTTTTATTTAATTGCTTCTTATTTTTGTTATTGGCTGTTAATTCTCTAAGTACTACATTAACACAGGAGTATACATGGAACTGTGAACTATATATAAGGCTGTTTGACTTAAGAGAGAAATTGAATTGGATTAAATGCAAGGTGTGTCGGAACAAAAGTTTTTCCATTCTGTGATTCTGCCAAAAACAGTTATAATATAAGTAATTTAAGGATGTATTTTCTCATCTTGTCATCCTGGGACTTACTCTATCCATAACATTACCGTTTTGTCAGATCAAGATGGATGCTCTGAGGGCTTGTATGTTAAAAACAGCAGTGTAAATGCAAATGGTTGCCTTACTAAGTAATTATTTGACTCTTGAGAATTTATTGATGTTGACTTCTTTTCATATGTGTCTGGATACCCAACAGTTAAATAAAAATTGTTGTAGATCCTCTGCAGTTGATCAGTTCATCACTGAATGTAACAGGAATGATATAGCTGAAGCTTAGCAGAGTTCTAAGAACCTGGGGCTTCCAAACTACTTTTCTTGCATCTTGCCAGCTTGATGGCTGTGGGACCTGTCAGTGCTGTGGTGCTGGTATCACACACTAGTCTCATTTAACTGAAAACTGAGCCAAAAGAAGAAAAACCTCCTCACTCCTTATTCACTTTATTTCATGGATAATATGCCAACTTCCTATTTTTTACATTACGTCGTCCTCCATCAGGAGACAGTCTTGCTTGGAAGCAGACTGTTGTTCTACCACTCTGGTATCCAGTATCTACCCATTGGCCATTCAATTATGTCAAAAGATTGGGCTGAATAAAATAATTGTCATAGAGTAATGCACAGCTTTGTCAAGTAACAACCCAAGAGGTTACTGCCTTATTTCTTTCATTTCTACCTAATCTGTGTGTTTATTTTAACTTTAGAATTTGGCACTTGGAACAGATGCCGTAGGAAATCCAGGAACCACTGAAGTCACTCCCAGGGATAGCGGTGGGGAAAGGAGCACAACCTTTATGTTTAGTAGCACATTTGAGTGGCTGTCAAGTTAGACTGCTCTATTAATTGCTTTGGATATAAAATCAGTAGTTCTCTTGGAAATTTATTAATTCAAAGTTTAAGAAATTTTGGGTTAAGTATTTACACAAAAATGAACCAGGTGTTCAAGAGCAATTGCCATAACATAAACACTACAAAAATAATTAAATGCAAGGCAATCTTAACAAGGATAGTAAAACTTTACCACTTTTATCAAGAGCTAAAGATCATTTCCTAGCTGTCTTCTTGTTCTGTTCTGAAGATATGTTCTTGCCACAGATTGTATTAAACTACTTGATTTTAGTCTGCCAAAAGACTTTTTTTTCGTAAAGAAAAGGCTTTTTGGATGTCTGATCTGACTTCACTCTTTATCTTACGAGCTGACTACCTCCTGGTGTACAACCTCAGAAGTTCCCTCGCCCAAGAGGAACCCTAGCTCTACGTTTACTCCAGGAATCCAGGTTTAAAAATACCTTTTACTGGTAACCACTTAGCTGTAACCATAAACAGAGGAAGTAAGTTCTATAGATTTTTGGGTACACTTTATTTGTACCACTTTTTCAGGTGGTGTATAAGCTAGTGGACAATTTTTACAAACTTCTATTTAGAAGTTAAGAATCTCATTTCCTATATTCTGTTCAACGATAGCTGACAGCGCACAGAATGATTATATGGCGCAGTCAGCTTGACAAGCAGGAATCTTTCAAACTGTCATTTTGTAATCAGAAAATCTAGAAAGAAATAATGTGGCTCAGTATTATTGCTTCCCTTTTTAATTTTGGGATAGTACTTTTAAAATTTTTATTCGCGGGCATCTTCACCTACCATGGAAGAGTCTAGTTCTGACTTTGCCTCACAGGCTGGATTTCCTTGGAGACATTTCTCTTATGTTGCCAATTCCATAAATCTCTGGTTTTCTAATTTCATACAGAAGTGCAATAGTTTTTAATTTACCTTTTAGTTGTTTGTACCCAGTGTGAGTTTGGTCAGCACCACCATGGCAAGAGAATTATTTTTGAATTACATCAAAAACAGAGCAAAGCAAAATCTGAAATATACGAAGGCTCATTGGGTGTCCGCACTTTAATTTGATATTTAAGTGGTTTGACAAAAATGTGACATAAGTGTACTATTCCTTGATAGTATTAATGAAATTCAGCCCTTTACCCTGTACTTCCAGCATTACTTCAGGAATGGGTAGATAAGTACAGCCTTCTTCCTCCTTCATATTTACAATTTTGCTTTGTGAACAGGTTCACTCATTAGTGTGCCTTTTTCTCTCTACTGGTTACAAAAACACTTTAATTAAATGGCTAAAATTAGGAGATTCAAGCTATAAAAGTCCTCTGAATGGCAATGACTCAAGCAAATAGCCAGTCTGCTCTTTTCTTTCCAGGACAGACATTTTAACATGGCCCTTACAGGTATGCAACTATTCATGAAAGAGGAGTCAAATAGAAATAAGATGTCCAGCTCTTCTTGACCTTGTGAAAGCTTGGTGATGAACTACCATCTGTTTACCTTCAAAACTCTCCTAGATAATCCTTGCTTATGCTAGTGATATTTTTATTTTAACATTTTTTTGGGCACAAATTAATACATGAGAAATGGTGGCAAACGGAAGTTCCAAATCTTTTTTACTTTCACTAAAATTTTTCCTGAGGTTTCATTGAAGATTTGGATGACTTGTTGCTTTGTTCCAGTGCTGTCTTTCACTTATGTTAATCACTTTATGCTGTTGTGGTCTTGTGGGTTGCTCAAATAAAACTGCTGAAAGTCCATTTCTAAATATCAGTTAGCCACATAATTCCCAAAAGAAAATTTAAGACCATGAGTTTTGATGCTGTCCTTTCCAAAGAGTGTATAAAAAGACTCAAAAATGGCTGAAATGCTTAAAGGAAATTATCATGTAACTGAGCTGTGCATGTTACTGCATATCATGCTTCTGCTCAGATACCACAGTAACAGGTGCCCTAAAATTGAAATAGATAGATGTCATTCAGGCATGACAGAGTGTGCATGTAATAAATTATTGTGGCCTTGGCCAGCAGCACCAGTGAAGAGGTGTTACTGTTAAGGTGAATGGCACTATTAAACAGGTAGTGGGTGTGACCTGTAACACAAGTTTGTGTACTAAAACTGACTTTTTTTAAGATCATCTAACATGTGATGTGAAGGTTACTATACTTGCCATTTCAAGTTTATACATGGCACAAAATGGTTTTACTGTTTGGCAACAGAAAACTGCTTCCTAGAATTTCCTGATATTTTGCTGTGTAGTTGTATTTATCAGGTTATATTTTATAACTTATGTATGCATAAAATATATAACAACGTATCTATTAAGTTGTGTTTCCATAATAGCACCTTTCATTCTAGGCATTATTTATCCCAAATGAATGGAAATTATACACTCTAATGTTTACCTATCTTTTGTGAATTTTCTACAAGGAGACATTTTTATATTTGCAGTTTGTGTTGTTATCAAGGGAAAATATTCTTGATTGTGGAAACGGTGTGCCTGGCTTTCTCTTCTTTCTTTCCATCTCTACTACTTCTGGAGTTCAAAAAAGGGGATTTGAGAATATTCTAGGGTAAGAGAGTATCTGCAAGGGTAAACATCACAGGTTTTCAAATTTGTATTATTTTTCTGGATGAAGAGAGGCTGACAGGGTACTGTACAACCAGTCCGCCTTTGACTTCCTCTGTCCCTTTTTTTTTTAATATTTACACACTATTTGCATTGACTTTTTTTAATACAAGTACATAAAATCCAAAATAATAAAGGAAAAACACAAGCGTGTCCTCAATTAAATACATATGGACCTAGCCAAGCAACTTTACAGCAATAGAAATAAACATACTGAGCTTCTGTTTCTGAGGCTAGATATATAAGGTAGTGAAAATCATATGTGAATAAGTGGGTAAAAGTTATGGCGAAGTAAACACATAAGAGATGCAAGAATTGATATATCAGGCAATGAATGTTAGGATACAGAATGTATCTGCGGTTCTTTTCCTGTTACGGTGCACTAAGTTTTGCAATTCCATGTATAAGCTAGGAACTTCTAAATTCTTTTTCAAATAGTAATTTGCAGTACTTTGCAGATGATCTGTAAGCTTGACCACATTTCTCTGAAGCTCTCCTGCGTTCACCTAATAGAAAAGCTCTCGCAACATTTTGAGCATGAAGATCCAAATACACATAAAGGTGTATGGCTGCATGTGTGCATGCACTAGCATGCGTGTATTTTCATGTAAGTGTGTACATCTATGTATACATGTTTTTTCTCCCTTTCTCTTACTCTTTTAATTAAGTAGCCATTTCATCAATAAAAGAGGAGAGGCTTGGTTTATCCAAACAAGTATAATCTTGAGAAAACAGAAAAGTTATTCTGCTTTTTGCAGCTTTAAGTGGGCAAATAATACATTATTTGTGCCAATTGCATTGAATGAAAAAACTTCCAGAGCTCATTGTCTCCAAAACTTTAGGTTTCCAGTGAGGTGTGATGCACAGGTCTAGCTTGAATAATAACATAATGTAAATATCCATAGCACTGACACCATAACTTTAATATTAGTAAAGTAAAATTAATTTTGTTCCTGCTTTTAAATTGGGGACTTTTATTTCCTTGGTAAGCTACTTTGTAATGTTCCCAACTGTTGTATTTCCAGTGCAAAAATTAATTTGGTCTACCAGTATGAAAAAAATCAAAATACTTACATGTATTTTTATCACATTTCTATTTCCTAGTTCTGTGTTATAAGTATAATACAGACTCCCATCTAATATTTTTTTTTCTTGCAGAATATTAAAGAGGGGCTGGGCAATATTGGCAGTTTCAGAGGAGTCTGCCACTACTGAATTATAAACAACTTTAATTATTCTATCACAAAAAGCTCAGAGAACAAAATAAATACACTTACTGCAGACAGAATCTCTGCAACTCTAATTGCCAGAGCACTGTAAAAGCTTTCAAATAATAAGTCCTTAAATAATAAATTGATATGGGAGAGAATAATGACATCCAGGTGTGAAACCTTAACCTGAGAGTAGTGCTGCATACTCAATGACATAATTGCCTCTATTACCATATTCTAGTCTAGCATGGGGTTTTGAGTCATAGAAAGTGAATTGAAATGAAAGACAAAACATGTTCAAATCACAGGTGAGATTTGAAGCAGAAATATGTAATAAAGTAACTAAGTAACTAAATTGCTACTTGAGTTTTGAAAGCAGGCTTGGATATTGTGTGAAAAATTATATTTAAATACTATTCACTGTCTGACTTGCTCCCACAAAAGCAAGGGTTAAGAAAATTCACACTGGGAACAAAAAGAACCTTTGTTAAAAGGCTCTCAAAAATTCAGTAGATTTTTCTTATTTCCCTGTGAAAATCCTTCTTGTTCCTATGTATTTTTTTCCATGCAATAGATGAGACTGTGGAAGGCTCCTTTAGTAAAGGAGTTTCTTTTTCTGACGTCCTTGCTGTTCAGACCCTAATTCTGTTTATCACTCCAACAAATATGAACCAATGTAAAACATAAGGACTGCATTTTCACATATATTTTATATTCATTTTTGTGTTGTATTCAGTGTAACAGAACATGGGAAGGAACACTTTATTTAGTAGACCTCACCACATCTCAGCACTCACCTTGCCAGTTATCATTCTGAAATACATTGTGCCTCTACAGAGCAGAACAACCAGACTATTGACATGAGTGATATCAGTGCTTTTTTTAACACCTTCTTCAGGAAGGACCATGTCCAGTAGAAACAAGAACAGGGAAATATATACTCAGTTATACCACCCCATACCTGCACTGTTCTTGAGGCAATTTCTACCCAAATAAAGCATAGCAGTAGTAAGCAGAGCTGATTCTGACTTTACTATGGACATGATCAGCGCTAAGTGTTTGTTATCAGTTCCCCAAGTCAGGCCTCTGAAAGAAGTGCATGCAAATTTTGGTGACTAAGAAGTTGACATTTGCACTGCAGTAGCATTTTGATCTAAGAGTTGTGACAGCTTTCACATTCTGCTAGAGTGTCAAAACTACAGAAATAATGCAAATTCCCCCACTCCACAGAAGACACATTTCTAGGCTGCTAAAAATATCTGTTGCTGACTATGAAAACCTGACAGTTACTGTCAGCATTGTATCTGTATTGCAGAAACTCCTATTGGTGTTAGATACAGCTTAAGTGCAGAACCAACAGGTGACCCTTGTCTCTAGAACTGTTACAATAAGAGTAAATATAATTAAAAGATGATGGTGAGAACTTCTTGATCAGTTCTGTCTAATGTAACAGACAATTAGCAAAATTGATGTAATACTGTACACTTCTCCCCGTCCCCATAATGGATTCTCAAAGGGTTCCAGGAGTTAGGATCTGGATTCTTGGAGCAAAAGATGTGGCATGCCTATATCCATGGGACTCCCCTCAGTAGAAGTAAGAGGTCTAAGACACTTCTTTTTGCCCCTGTCCCTGTACAGGGACACTGTACACTCCTGGTTGCAAATTCTGCTGATGCTGCTGTTTGGGAAGTCATGTGTTTTAAGATATAGTTATTCTACATGAGGATACAGAGGGTTTAAGAACATATCTGCACATCACTGACTGAAGTTTGTGACTTGGAGCTTCTCTCAAAAGGAAGATGTTATTGAGGACACTGACTGAATCTAGTTCACTGGACTCTGGAGGAAATGGCAGCTATATCCTATAGGTGTCCTGCTCTGGCAATCTCTCTGGTTTCTCATCGTGCTTGGTAGCATGGCTCTGAATACCCACTGGTTCCTTTTGTTACCTTAATATATTACTGTCATGTCAAGGGTTCTTGCAGATGAAGGTGTTGGGGAACAGATGATGTTAAATTTGTAAGAAACAGAGAACATGAAGGAATACACCCCCCCAAATACTACTTCTCTA
Source organism: Cariama cristata (assembly GCF_000690535.1). Lineage (NCBI taxonomy): Eukaryota > Metazoa > Chordata > Aves > Cariamiformes > Cariamidae > Cariama > Cariama cristata. Next base: position 16,326 of record NW_009600723.1, read on the forward strand.
CATATGGCATGCCCATGTCTTCCATGTAGACCTTTTCATATGTTAGGTAAGGACTGCTCCTAGAAGGCAGGGAGAGCAGATGCAAAGGTGCTGTTATGCCCCTTTTCTGAAGTGTTCACCTGGAGTTTGCTCCCTTCCTATTGTAGAGGAAGTCATGAGCATGGGTAAGAACTTAAATGCACAGCAATATAGTCATTTGAGATTCACATTTAAAACTAGGTGGAAAGTGATTATAGTTACACCTAAGTGAAACATACTTCCATTAATAGGTACTCTGCACAAGTACCAACTGGCATTTATAATGGGTTCATATAAACAGTAGTTTAACAGGACAGCGCAGTTCTTTATTACAGAAATACTAGGATTTAAGAAACATTCTTTAAAAAGCAAGGAACAATTCTCTTTATACGCCTGTTGTTAAAACTGACCAACTCAATTGAAAAAACAAATTCTATACTGGGTACATTTACATAAATACATATATATATGTACACACAAAATTTTGCCTATTTAAAGGGATAACAATTTGAAGCTGCTTCTTTATTGAACAGCTGAACAGTTCAACATTAGCACTGTCTCTGAAACTCCTTAACAACTTCTATGAGTTAATAGCTTAAAATTTTCTATTTTAAAAAATCCTTTTGTTTCCCCTGTGGGGACACAAATTTCCCCTGTGGAGAAACTCACTGTTTTTCTTTAGTCTAATGCTTGTACACAAAGGACTAAGGTCTCATTGTGGTTCCTTCTTTAAGGGTTCTTATGAAAACTGGAGAGAACGGTAAGCAACCTAAATTCTACTTCTTGGTTTCTGACTGGTACTTAGCTTGTGATATAACCTCTCTGTGCCTTGGGTCTTCTTTCTGTAGAGTGGTAGCAATAATATCCATTTATATAAAGAATTCTGAAACCTGCAGCTGAAAAGCACTTCGTAAGTGTCTCCTATACTATTAGCACATATGGTTAAGCCCCACTGAATTCAGCCATCTTTTATCTTCCATGGTTTGACTTAACACATCCAGCTGAATCGTGAATATAAAATTCCAGTCCTGTACTGGAAACTTTTGTCTGATTTCCTGTCGTTTATGTGTCTCTTATTTTCTGCTCCCTACTAGACTATCAAAGGTTATTTGCTCTATTATTTAAATATCACTTCCCTTTGTCCCTTAATTAGTCCATCGCTTTTTCTCATTTTCGTCTTTACCTTCTAGTTTCTTTTTTTCAGATTCTTGTTATCCTCCTCCTTTTGTTCCCATGGATGAATATGAAACACAGACCAAGAAAGGACCCTTGGAATACAAGAGTGTTTTATTGTTCATTGTATTGTGGTGCTGAGTTCTCAGCATTAGTTAAGTATGCCTTGGCATTTCAATTTGTTAACTCCACTTCAAGGAGCTGATAAATAACTCGTCTATTTCAGTGCAGGTTGGATAAGTGATGCAGTTAAAGTATTTCATTATTTAAAGACAAACTTCTGGGTTTGGGCTAGATTTTCAATACAAGATAAAATTACTTATAAAGGTGAGTGCTGTGAGAACATATGGAAGCACATTCCGCTCTTGGTTACCCTTTTAATGGGACAGTGGGAGTTCTGTGTATTCAGTTCTGTGTATTCAAGAGAGGAATGAAGCCTTCAGGGTCTGATTTTTCCAAATATTAGAAGCTTGAGGCCATGTGCAAAAATGCATGGATAATCACAGTCTTAATCTGAATGTATATTTACTGTGATTGCAAATGCAAATCAGGTTGTGTGCATGAAAACGGTCAGTTGAGTTTCTATACCTGAGCATCACATGAAGTCACAGTAATTGTGCGTGCAGATTAAGCTTGTAATTGGGTGGATATTTTTGCAAGTGGCCTTGTGCTTCAATGCTTTGAAAATGAGACCCTTTGAGCTCTTTGTTAATGGGTGTCTCTTGTTATTTTCTTTTTGAAATGGCATTGCCAAAATTAGCGTATGATACATTGCACTGATCTTGCACTCATTATTCTTTAATTTGAGCTTCATCAGAGATGGTTCCCAACACCTTTTTTGGGGAGGAATGGCCTTTTATATCTGGGGTACATTTCTAAGCAGAATACCCAGGAGGAAAAAAACCCCAACAGTACTACTGGGGTATCTCCCTTCAATGTCAACATTTTTAGTTTGCTCTTCTTCCATAGATTTATACTTATAGTTTTGTAGTACTGAAGGCTTAAAAGTAACTGTGTACATATCAGAGCCAAAAATAGTTCTTTTATGTTCAAGATAATAGAAAATGTTCCCCATTTCATGTGACAGCAACCTGATCTGGAACAAAGGGCTGGAAGTCTGTGCAGCTAAACCAAATTAGCTTTATTGATAAGGAAAAAAAACAATAACCAGATAGAATGAAAAAAATGGAAACGATGCTCTGATTTCTGGTTTCAGGCAGCTTTTAAAAATAAACATGGAAGTAACAGTATAATTTCTTCTCACTAGTCTCTGCTTCTCCTCTCTGTTCTGATTATTTATTGACCCTAATCCTACAGAACTAATTGAATTCAAGGTGAGTTGTCTGATCCTTACCTATTTTGAAAAGAACCCTCCACTCTGAACTGTTAAGAGGATCATAGAATCATAGAATCATTTGGGCTGGAAGGGACCTTCAGAGATCATTTAGTCTAACGCCTCTGCGGTAAACAGGGACATCTCCAACTAGATAAGGTT
>NW_009600724.1:0-2950 GCF_000690535.1 Cariama cristata
AGTAATAATACAACAACAGCAGCAGGCTCCAGACTGTTCCCGCTGTGCTCCGAGCTGCATGCAACAGCTACTGCAACTTTCAGTAACCAGGGATTTTCCACCTTAACCACCCTTTGGTTTTGTAAGTGAGGAAGATTCAGACAGTAATAAACTGAATCTGAGCTACACATCTGCTTTTTCAAGTAGTGTTTGGTGCAGGGGCAACACTGACAGATTTCATTACAGCCGCCTTTGCAGGCATTGATGTATTAACACTGTCATCTTGCATGCAGTTTGGATGAGAGAGCCCCTGAATGAAGCTGAGAGCTTCTGATACTGATGTGGCAAATGATTCAGAGCAGATCATTATACGCATTGGCCTGTTATCTCCTGGACGATGTGTGAGGCTGAGAGTGAGCTGTCTCTTTGCTTCATTATTTATTTTTCCTTAGCTCGGGGTTCTGCCAGCCGAGCAGCCTGGAACAGAGCCCAAGAAGCCGTGTCGGGTACGGCACAGCACGTGGAGGCGGTGGCATGAGATCCCGGCACTCGCAGCATCTCCAGTCACGCTGGACCACGGACCCCATGCTTCTGCAGTGGCAGGAGGGCAGGGATATCATAGGATATCCCGCTGGAAAGCATGGATGACTTGCCATCTGTTTTTTCTGCTGAGGTTTTTACTGGGGCCGTTAGCAGGCTTTGCTGTACAATGGTTTGGAGGGAAAGTCTGCTGTCATCATCCTGTCCATCTGTTGCATCTTGCATCTGAGTAAGTTTAAGCTTTTTGGCAAGCATTAGGCCTTTCCCTGCTCCCCTTGGATAAGCAAAATTAGCTCTGTTTTGTAGGTCAGGAAAGTGTAACAGCGAGATGAGGTCATTTTCCTGAGGTCATGTTTGAAGAGCAGTAGCAGAATTGGGAATAAACAGACAAATTGTCCCACCTACTGCAGCGTCCCAGCCACGCCAGGGATGAACTCCATCAGGCTGGAGACTCTGGGACCTGGAGGTGAATATTTGTTTACAGAAAAGCACGATGGTAAGAACGATGAGCACGGGACGTTAGAAGTGTTTCATGTAAATCTCTTGGACAGGAGCTGGTGCTCCAAGCAATGCCAGCAGTGCGCTGTGTGGCGTGTCGAGGGTCACCCACAGGCTCGTGCCACCAGTGCCACCAGTGCCCAGTACATCCTCGTGGGGGGCTGGAGTGGGGCTGGGCCGGTGGGGCAGCTCAGACTCCTCTGTGCATGCCGTGCCCTTGCCTCCTGGGCTGCTGCACTCCCTGAAAGCACATTGTCCTCCTCAGTACAGCCAGTCCCTTGGCTCGTGTAAACTGATAGCACAGTCTTTTTTCAGTGGAAATAGTCCGGGTGAGTCTAACCAAGAGTCTGGTTTGTATCTCTCACAATAGGCTTTAGCTTTAAAAAGCCAAGGTTTTTCTGCTTGTCAAAAAAAGCAGACAAAAGCTCCGTCTCTGACAAGAGCTCTCTATAAGCTCCAGCAGCTATTTCATTTCATCTTTACCCATGAAGAAAGCTGTGTTGTAGAGCAGGGTGGGGATAACTGATGTCAAAAGCTTTTTAAAAGTTACTTTGAAAGCATATTTCATCTCCAGAATTTAAGTGGCTTATCCAACTTGTGGCAACTGAAATCGGCTTTCCTTATCTTGGTGTATGGTGTCCCTCAGCCAGTCACCAAAAACTGTTCAGCTGAGGCAGCAGTTTTGGGGACATCAGAAGAGCCAGCCTGGAGCTGACACCACTGAGAATGTGTGTGTCATGATATGCCACAGCCCCAAGGAGGGCGAGGGCTGCCAGCACCGCGTGCCTTCTCCTGTTGTCTCTGGACATCAAATCCGAGCCCAGATCCGCAGCGGGAGGTGAAGCTGGTAGCCTCATCCCAGCCCCTGTGCGACCACAGCACAAAACTGCCAGGAGGTTTGCTAGGTTTTTTTGGGTGGAAGAAATAAGAAAAGCCCGTGTCTCTATCATAAGGATGTTTCAGCTGAGAATTCATAGCAAAAAGAGCTGGCGATACTTGTACATATCCCGCTAGCATCCTGCATGGCTGTTGCTACTGTTACAAACTCTATATTATGAGTAGGGTTAATTTGCTTCTTAAATGGTGTCTACAGTCCCATTCTTGCCCAGTCAAACCCGCCCAGATGCCACTGCGTGCTGGGTATGGGGATTATTGATGAAAGCTGAGCAAGACACCACATGTGGCAAGCTAATTAGAGGGATCCCAAAACAGTGAATATACACGAGCGTGGTAAAATATGGATGAATAGAGCCCAGGGGAGTATATACTCAAATTAGACGTGCAACTTGCATTGGAAGTGGAGGAGCTGCGTAACTGAGCTCTGCATGTCAAGTTGAAATATCTTTCTGTACACATTAAGGCTGATTGTTTGCTGAAAACATCTCACAACTCATTCAATAATAGCAGCAAATAATCATTATTTGTGTAGACGAGATGGGGAAATGTACATTTAATACTCTTCTGCAACTCCCCTAATGCTGTTAGGGCATTTGTCTATTTTTGCACCAATTCAAAAATGCAGTCCCTGAAGGTCACTCTTTAGGAAAGGCCTTAATTAAGATTTCTGCCTGCAGCAAATTGTATGAAGTATAATACATCACGCTGTAGCAACCCAGATACAGATCATTGGCTACCTTGATCCAGTCATGTGGTATGAGCAAATATTACTATTTTCTTATCATCAAGGATCATTTTATAATGTGAATAAAAAAATAGCATCCAGGTTTTCTTAAAATGCCCATGAAAAAAACAGAAAAATGTCAGCCATTCAGGCTAAATAAAGCGTTCACTTAGGGAATGAAGGTCAAATGGAGACATATACTTTACTGACAGAAAAATGCAAATCTTCTTTGCATCATAAATATTAAAAACAATACTGTTTAAAAGGTCTAATTTATTTTTATTGAATTAATTTCCTTCCATCTGGTTTTCT
>NW_009600724.1:2981-5808 GCF_000690535.1 Cariama cristata
TTTCCCTCTGGAGCTCCAAGGGCTATTCTTCCCAAACCAAGGACAAATCCTCTCTGCCTGCCAGGCCTGAAAGTTCAGCCTGGATGCATTTCCAAATCACAACTTTTAAGCCCATTTTTCAAAAGCACCCAAAGCTCTAGCTATGGTCAAAGGCAAAAACACCTATGCAGTACCGTATTGCTGTGTCCTTCTCTTTATCCCCTTCCACTCTCACTTCCAAACCTTCCCCTGCAGATCTTTATGGGAGAGTCCGTGTGCATTTGTGAGGTTGCACATACACGTGAAAGCCACTCCTTCAGAGAAAGCTGCAAGATCAGTGCCATAATAGCCACCCCTTTCAACTTTTCCAATTTCCATTTCTATTCAGCAGCAAATCTTCCATTTTTCCTTGGGATGTTCTTATCCATGCACCATCAAACAAATGAGTATTTTTGTTCCTGTCCTAGAGAAATTATTTCAATAATGAAAAGGAGCTTATTTTGGATGTCTCTTACTTCCCAAGAATAAAGTATTTTCTGTTCAGATATACTCAGGAATACTCGTTAGTTGGAAAAACAAAATCACTCACCTGTTGCTGATGGTGGTGCCTGTGAAACCGCAATCCTATTGTAAGGAGTGAGGAAGACAGAGGTGCTTATTAGGGGAACGGGTGAGTGGTTTAATTAAACATGAACTAAACCCAGCCGTTGCTCTGAAGTGTAAAAGGTTGACTTACTAGGGACGCTTGAATCACGGGCAGGGAACTAGAAAAATTTATACAACTACTGATTCTCTTTCTCCCACACAAATGATAAGGTAGAGTCAAACCAAGCCTCTGTGGGAGGTTGATCGTGGACTTTGTTTTCAGCTGGAATTAGCTAGCAGCAAGACAGGAGAATCTCCATCTCCCTACTTTGAAGCCAGGCAGCTTTCTAGGGGGAGGAGGAGTGAAATCGAAGCCTTTGGTAGGTGTGATCTATTCCCTTCCATTGTCTCATGTTTGTTCTCAGCACTGCTGATGTCCAGCTCTGTCCCAAAGCAGAAATGACTAAGTAAAGAAAAAAGCTTTTCTTGCAGTTTTTCCTTCCTAGTCAGAAATTTCCCTGCAGAATCTTTTACTTTGAAAGCTTTCCACTGAGTAGTGCCATGTTAACACAGTAACACTGTAGCCCAAAGATTAGTATTTCCCAACTATCTGTCCATCCTCTTTCCTCTACTGTGTGGTTGCAATGGTTTTGGCTCTGTTTCCAATATAACAGCGGCAATTACAGGGAGTTGGCTTTTGCAAGAAGATTCACAGGGTGCTTCCTCAGAATGCCTCTAGAAAATACATGGCAGATACCCACTGGCTGTGGGGATATGCAGCCATGTCTCACAGATCCCACCTTTCCTTAGGAAGATCAGGGATCCCAACCTGCTAGATTTGACCCGATATACACCAGGAACACAATATTCTGGAAGGTCAACACAATCTGAATTTCTTAGGAGCAGACCAGTACATCTTCTAAAATATCTAATATTGTTGAAATGCCTGGGAAAGGCAAGGAGGAATGTGCATTCATACAGAATGACATCTGCATGGGGCTATATCCCAAGCCCAAGCCCTGTCCCTTCCCTCAGTTGCAGAAAGATTACTACTTGCTCTGCATAATATGAGCACTTGAAAGGAAAGGAAAAGGAAAAGGAAAAGGGAAAAAGGAAAAACAGCTGCTTAGTCTTTAAAACTAGAACTTACTCTAAGGTAGTTTTCCTTTTTTATTTGTTTTGGAGGAAAGCATTTCTCATTACCAGCTGACAAGACAGTGAAGAACAAGTTAGTGGTTTAGCCTTGTGGATCATAAGATGCCAGTAATCAAACACCCCTAGAGTCCTGGTAGCATTTAATATTGTGTCTTTATAAGGCATGGCAGCATATGTGGCCTTGAAAATGTGAGGGTGAATAACAGCAGTGGGTATTTAAAAGCTGCCTGTCTTTAAACACAAAACAGACAGCATTCTTCCCTTCCTGATATGCAAAATGCTCTTGTGATACAAAGTAGTTAGAAACAGATGACAGTAGCATTTCAAAGCAATCAGGAGTACAGCAGCCTAACTACCTTCTTGCCTTTCTTTCATCATTTAACCTCACTGTCATGTTCAGGGAGGGTTTTAGTAAATGATGTGCTGCAAGAAAGATGGATGATAGGTAGATCGATAGATAAATAGATAAAAAAAGTCTTCACATGAGCAAGAGGCAGTTTACCTATGACTTTCTTGCATGTCACTTTTCAAACAGATTTTCAAGGATTTTTTTCTCCCCTTTGCAGCTGAATGAGAGAAATATAGCCTGCACATGAGAGATAATATTGTCCTGGGAAATATCCAGTGGATTAATGTATTTCTACTGAAGCTAGCAGGAAATTGTGTTTCAGTTTGTGCTTATGGGCTTATTGTGAATATGTCATATTGAGAACAATTTGTTAAACAAGAAACATAGGGTGTTAAAAAATCAAAAGGGAAAATAAACAAGGAATGTCAGGTTCTATAATAGGCTTGATGTGTATCTGTATTGTCAATAACCCCGATGCCAATGACTGACTCCCTTCATTCTTGTTTTATAATGAAACAAAGAAGACTGTGGTTTTACGAGTTATTTATTTTCCATCTTTAAGCTTTTCTATGTAAATTATTCCGGTGCTGTACTCTAGCAAACAGCCTTTTGATGACACCATTATAGACAATTAGTTCTATACTTTAATTAAGTAACAAAGCTTTATCTATAATGCAGTTACTCTTGAGCAAGGTTTACCTTTGGGATGGGAAAACTCCGAGCAGGAACAGAAGATTCAACAAGACCAAGTGCCGAGTC
>NW_009600725.1:0-6874 GCF_000690535.1 Cariama cristata
CAGTCATGAGACTTATCCCACCAGGTTTTGGTGATGGCGACCATATCGTAGCCGTCCTGCTGCACCATGGCTTCCAGCTCTTCCTGTTTGTTGCCCATGCTGCGTGCATTGGTGTAGATGCACTTTAGCTGGGCTACTGATCTCCCCTCTGAGACTGGCCTGCTGCCCCTAGGCTCATCTCCAGCGTTCAGGGTTTTATCCCCATCCCCCTTAGGACCTAGTTTAAAGCCCTCTCAATCAGCCCCGTCAACTCATGGGCTAGAATCCTCTTCCCTCTTTGAGACAGGTGAACTCCATCTGTCATCAGCAGGCTTGGTGCCGTGTAAACCTCCCCATGATCAAGGAAGCCAAAATTCCACCCATGGCACCAGCCTCTGAGCCACATTAAAACTTGCGTGGTTCTTAACTCCACTGTGGCAGGCTTTTCACTTGAAACATTTTCGTTTAAAATGTCTTCTTGCCTTTTGTTGTTATTGCTTGAGATAACTTTGCAGGAATTGTTAGCAAAGGTATGTCCTAGTTGGGACCAGCCTACATGTTGCTATCCCACTCTGGGAACTGGGGAAGCCTTTTGAAGGAAGGGCACATCAGTGCCTGTCAATCTCTTTAGTTTGTTAGGTATTGTTAATACCAAGACTTCTTTTGATTAGAGCATCTCTGACATACATACTGTTGGTTTTCTGCCACAGCCTCATTGCTGTAATATAGACATACGTGGTCTGGATGCCAGACAAACTAGGAGAGATACATCTGTTAAACCAAATAGAAAGCTGATTGAACCGTAGCTGATTTCCTCGATTATTAACAAATCTAGCTTTCATATTTGCTAGAAATGCAGACGGGTTTTAACAGCTCTGTGCAGGTTACAAGCTGAGCTATATATACCTACAGCCTATATAGCTGTAGCCTACAGGAAATCTCTGACTGACCCAAGAGCTAATGGTGTGTCTTCTATGCTTTGATTCAATACCTTTCCTGAAATTATAAAATCGCTTAGAGTGTGGGTGCTTTGTACATTTTGTCTCTCATTGCTTTTTCTATGTACATTATGACAAGAGTATAAGGGGAAGCCAAAACCTTTGGGGAAAAAGTAGAGTTATCCTAAATATTCAGAGCACCAAAATGCTTGTCCTAAATTATAATTAAGTTGATTTTTCAATGAAAGCCTGAAAATAAATCCTTTTCAGATAAGTGTACTTCTCGGTTCAATGTTGAACTTTAGCGTCTGGAGTAAGGAATACATCACGCATCCATGCACGGTAAGAGGTGCCAAGGCTGCCAAAGGAGGACTGGAACAGGTGAACCTGAAATAATCCTGAACTGAGTAATGGTAACGTGAATACTCTTGCGAATTGTGACATAGAGGGATATAGCACAATGTATATTATGCAAGCAGTGCCTAGTTTCAGGAGTTGATGACCATTTGTTTCAATGTTACTGGGAAGGAAGCAGTGTGCCAGAGTCAGCTCTGGAGCAGTGTGTTTAAAACGTCATGGCAGCTACAGCTGTGCTGTTTTGGCATGGAGGGCCGGAGCGGGCAGGTTATTCACCTGAGCTCACGTGAGTCCCTCAACCATCCTTGGGGTTCCAGCACTTTGGGTTTTGTTTCTTAAACACCTCTGTAATCTTCTTGTGTAGGCTATTCCAGTGGCTCTCCAGCCTGGTAATTAGATTCAGCTTCAATATTAGGAAAAACTAACTTTCTGCAAACTGGGCCAAAATCTGTTTGCCTTGTCCCCAGGAGGCAGAGAAAAGGTGATTACTTCCTCCTTTATGGCAAACTCTCATGCAGTGGAGGACTGCAGAAGACTATATATTCACAGTTCCTGTAGTCTTCTGTCCCAGGTTGTGGTTGTGTTTTCAATCTCTCAGTTACTGTCCGTTGAACTTCCTCCACATTCCCATATCTTTCTTATAATGTAGTGCCCTTAGCTAGACAAATAAATCCAATGGAAGCCTCACTGGTTCTTGACAGGGCAGATTCATCTGTCAGTGCCTCCAGTGCTGCTCCTTCCCCATCCCCAGGCCGCTGCCTCCTTTGCAAGCTGCCAGTGATCCTTCTCTTTGCCTCCTCCCTGTTGCTCACCAGACAGGAGCTGTGAAACGCTGAAATAATTCCTTTTGTCGTGTTGCCTTACACAGTCAGGTACACAGAAACTTTCGTTTGAGAGAGAACTTTGAGCTGCTAGTTCATAAGCACTGTGGTTTCACAACGTCTAGAAACAAGAGACTATTATTTTTTAAATGTCTGCTGAAATTAAGCTCCTGAAAGATTAACCTGTCTTTTTGAAAATGGTGAGCACTGAACTGTTCTTACTAATTTCACTGCAGACACCTGGGTGATTGCTATTTTTGAGGGTTTGGCCGTTTATTTAGTCTTACTCAGGCTTTTAATATGTAATTCCTGATTTTCTTACAAGATTCTTCTAGCTCTGTGGGTGCTATTGAAACGCTGAGTAGGAAGTAGAAAGAAAGATAAAGAAGGGAAAACAAACCCTAGTATAAGATACAAGAAATGCAGTCTTTCTCTAAATTCTCTTGCATGCCACATTTGTCAGAAACTGCCTCTTACTTTATAACGATGGGGGGAAAGTAGTTTTCCTGAATGACTGCAATGCTGCATTTCATTTCTAAACAAGATATTGAAGAAAAATGTCTAGTTTGTTTGACTTGGAGTCAGATCCAAACCCAGTTCTGTATTTCTCGTTATCCTTCTTCAGATCATGGACAGGCAGTTTGAATCATTAGTGACAGTAACAGCTAGTCTGCACTGAATTATGAAAATGGTTGTAAAATGAGGGAGAATCAGCAAATTGAATCAGAGCTACTTTTATATATTTATTAGTCTTCAGTGCTGTAGAATGGAAAATACATAAACATTTAGAGAGAAATATTACTTTTTAACTAAACAAATGCATCAAAGCAACAAGGAATTGGAAGCACCTCAGTACAGATATGAGTGAATAGATCTGTGAATCATTCATTGAGAAAGTGTTCCTTGTGGAAACCTTTTTGCTGTTGAATAGAGTGATGTCATTTTCTTTTCCTGTTTCAGCTAATTTTCAATCTCACTTTATGCTGTAGAAATATTTTAATTTCATTTTAATGAAATATAAGAATTTACATAAGAATAAAGTGAATATGTAGAGAAAAAATCTCCATGAAAACCAAAGAATTTAGGTAAGTTAACATCTATTATGTAGAATCAAATATTAAAAAAAATTGTTACCACATACTGGCATTGGAACAGATCTTTTATTTGAACAGTCCAGCGTCTTACCTGAGCCTGTACATGATGTAACAGGATGCAGCCCACAGGTAAGATGTGATACAAGAATTTTGGATAAAAGCCAGCTAGAAGCACAATGAAAATGACCCTAAAAACAGTGATGGGTTACTTTCATATTGTGGTATTTATAAAGAATGATCTAAAAAGCAAATAGAGACACAGCATGAAGAAAAAAAGAGAAACAATATTGGAAACTGATAAAATAATAAAAAAATTTGCTGTTTTGGATGGCTAAATAGATTTAGCAGGCCTTTTGCAAGGTACATGATGTTTCTGGATTCACCTAATACTGAAATGCAGTGTGGAGAAATAGTAAATGGTGGCTAAATATTGCAAATTTATGAGTAACTGTTTAGATTGATTAGCGTAAGACTAAGTGCAGTTACCAGTCTGAGGTAAGGGAAGCGAGGAACAGACTTTACCTGCACAGATTTCAGGCAAGGCTGGAGGGTGGGTAGGGTGGCCTCTGTGGGAAGGAAGCAGGGAAGTAAAGGTAGGAATAGGAGAACTAGTCCATTTAGAGTGTGGGGGAGGAAAAAGTAGGTTTGTTAAAGTGGGTAAGATTTCTGATTTTCTTGATCACAGGGAGTCACAGGAACAGCTTGTGTTTAAAATTTCAGGAATAGCTGTTGCACTGGATTCCCATACCCAAGAAAAACAAAAGAGAAAGAGACTTTGGTTTCAGGGTTAGGGAGCTGGTAAAGTACCCATTTCTAGTACCATCTGGTTCCTCTTCTGTGTTGCTTCTTCCACCCCCTGACACTCTCAATTACAATTTTCAGGAGTTGTTACAGTGCAAGGCTTGAGGTGGCTCTGCGAACTGCGCTGCCCAGGGAAGGACATACAATCCTTCCTCCTTCTTAGCTGAGAGGCCTCACTGCCAGGGCAACAGCCACCACTGACCGAAAATTTAAGGTTTTGGCAATCTTGCATGAAGTAGTGTGTGCCATCAGTGACTCTCACGGTCTAGCATCCTCTGGCATTGGATGAGTCCTCTTCTTGTTCAAAGCAGGTTGGCGGGTGGGTTTTGATACCTTTTTTACCACTGCTGCTGTGCAAGCGCTGTTTCTCTTGCGGGGTTTGGAAAAATCTGGCCCTCTTGTTTTGTTACTCATTGAAAAATCAAACCTGAAGCCTAGTCCTTGCCTTCAGTGATGAAATGTTTACTTTTTTTTTGTAGATTGATTGTTTCCACTTGTTGCCTAACATGCTTGTCATTAATCCCCAGATACATGTATTCCAGTCAACTGTAAAATTGTATATCAATATAATTTTAATACTGCTCTGAAAATTGATTCTAAAATGATACGTTGGGATTCCTGATCTCTTTTCTCATTGATTCTTACATCAAATATGTTTAGTTTAGCAAGACTGCTCTTTTCCTTTTATTTTTTCCTACTGGTAATAAAGTTTCTGCAGAGCAAGCGTGGCCACTACCTGCCTCCCTTTACTGTGATATCCCATTGCTTTCAGTGGCTTCATACAGGTGTGGTGAATTAAAGCATAGTACTAAGTCCTAAGAAGAATGTCCCAAAAGAAGTAAAATCCATTGCATGGCCTTCCCAAATTATACTGCAGGCTGCAGAAGTATGGTGAATGCTGGTAAGAATTTATGCATCTGCTGATGTAGACTGTGATGAAAATGTGCATAGAAAACATTGTAAGCAATATAACATACTTTGCATTTCTCTAGTAGAGGCAGGCTACACTTAAAACCATCTGCAAAACTAGAGGATTTATATTGCCAGAAAACTTGCAGTTCTCAGAAGAAACAGAAATGCTAGAAAGGCTGGATGGAAGTTGGCAAGCATTACTGCAAATTATTAAATTCTTGAATGCATGCATGTGTTTGATGATCACGTGGAAGCTGCCAAATTTCGACTGCCTGCTGTGTATGAGAGAGCATGCATCACAAGATATACATTATACCATTTCCACAGGTTTGCTGGGTGGTGGTGTCACTAAAGGTGATTTTGCTCCATATGAAGTTTTTTATAATTCTATTACCTGACAGAGCAAGGCTTTTTCACCCCTGAGCTTCAGCAGCAGCTGAGGGGGCCTTATCATTGCTTTGGTGGGGTGGCCGTTGGCTCTGGGTCAGGGGCGCAGTGGAGTGGGCTCTGCCTGGTGACTGGACCTGGCAGACAAGCAGGGGTGTGTCTCAGCAATGTGGGGAGCGGGGCTGTTCCCAAGGGGCATCTCCATCTCTGGCTGTAGTGGGAAGGAGGAGTGAGGAGGGGCCTTTGGGGAATACTTCCTGGCTTCTCTTTATAGAAAGTGGTGGATTTGTCTCAAATATGTTCACGTGTATTTGGAAAAACAGGATGAAATCAGGTGGTGGTTTCGGAGACCTGTAGCTTGGTGTCCATCGATACATGCTCTGTTAGGTGTGTGTCTCGCCATGTACAAGTGTAAACAACTGAATCAGGTTATTTCAGTAAATTTGTACACGCAAGCATGAAAACCTGATTCTACACAAATGTGATTAGAATATGAATTGTTTATTTCATCAACATTCCATTTTTGCTTTCTCTAGGATGTCATCTTCAATTTGAAGCGCTGTCTTAAATTTCCTGGATGTTTGCGACACCAAATTCAGTGTTTTTCCAAGCTTTTTTTTTCTTTGACTTTAAGCATTTCCGTATCCCTTCTTCTGGATTCCCTGCTGTCTTCCTCACAGTTTTTCTCTGCAGCACTCTTTTGGCCTACCTGGCTTTTTCATTTGCATATCAAAGAGAGTATTTAATTAGTTCCTTATTGTTGCTCTTCCTGTCTTTCTGTCCTCTCAATGAAAGTTTAATCATATTTTTTTTTTTGCTTCAGTAATAACAAAATAAGACATTTCAGCATGTTTCCTTCCCATTGTGGAAAAAAGGGCAGTGAGTCATTGTTAATCTGCAGGCTGAAATGCAAAAATCCTTGTAAAGAGGCTTCATTGGTCTCAGGTAGGAGTGTTGTTATAATAAAGCAAATTGGCACACCTACCATTTGTCTTATGTAAACTATTGCAGGGAGGATGCAAAAAATAGATATGCAAATGATCCCTCAGCATTATTACAGGACTTAAACTGCAGGATAATCTTCTTTCAGTACTCTTCCTTACTGCCTAATAGCCAGGTTTTAGTTTTAAAACAGACTGCCCTTAGAAATAAATTTTCATACTCTGGCAAGAAATATGTCTTTTTTCAATTATTGCTGTTAACAGAAGATTAGGTTTTCTACTTGCTAGAATATTATTAATTAAGAATTAGGTTTGTGTTCTCAATAAGTCTGGATTCTAGACTTCTGAAAAACTACAAAGTTAACTGCATGTGACACAAGCTGTAATTGGCTTGCCAGTGCATGTTATTCACATGTAACATCAGGGGATGGGTCATGTGCACTGCACAGTAATTCTACAGTTGGTTTTTATTGCTGTCCTGAAATACAGGCCCACACTTCATTACATTTGTTTACTGTAAAGTGTAGATTCACAATGGCTTCATCTTCAGTGTCTGTGCTTCTTCTGTTACGTGTTTAATGTAAATAGTGAGAGCGGTATCCTATCCTTACCAACATATAGAATCATAAAATCATAGAATCATT
>NW_009600726.1:0-28418 GCF_000690535.1 Cariama cristata
TCTGTTTCAGCCAAACCAGGACACCCTGCTTTAAGCAGAAGGTTTAGACAAGTTGATCTCAGTAAGTCCTTTCCAACCTCACAATTCTGTGATTCTGTGATCTAAGCACTATCAAGTACCTAGTGAGATGAGTTTTGAAATATTGATATGTCTACTGACAGCCTGTTTCTTGACAACTTTCCTTTATTCCTAGTGACTTCCTCCTGATGACTGAAACCGTTGGCCAGTCTCTGTGGTGAAAAAAAAATCTTGAAGAATTCTTCACTTTCTTGCTTGACGAGATTCCTTACCTGATTTCCCTTTTGCTCTGACCCATCCATATCCTTTTGTTCAGATGTTCCTTGTCTTTTCCTTCCAGTCTCCCATTTGGATGACTGTATCATGCTTTTGATCATGCTTGGCCCTCTGTTGTGAGTTCATATTATTTACTTCATCATGAAGGGTCACGTGTGGTCATAAGCATATTTTACCTCGCAATATAAACAACAAAATTGCAAACCTAGAGTCAGATCGGACATCAGCACATGTATTTTATCTTGGTGATACTCACTTGTGAAACAGAGAAACGTACTTTCCTCAGCTGCAGGAAGTACTTGTTGACATGTTATAGCCTGAATTCTGCCTGAGTTTGGACAGGCTACATTGCTATAGTGGTTACTACTTATCTTAAAATCCATGACTTTATGGAAACTTCCATGGAAGCCAGTACAAAGAGAGAAAAAGATAACTTCTGCTGAAATGTCAGACTCTGCTTGAAACAACAGAACTGATTTTTCTCAACTTACTACAGCAAACTCCTGAAGTTCCTTTATATAGTTTTGTCATCAGTTTTTGTGCTAGAATATTTGATTCATAACCCTGCTGAGAGTTGTAAATATTCAGACGTCACAGCATATGTCACTAAGTTTCAAGCTTCTTAAAAACCATATTTTTAGCTTGATTAATTTGGCACAGAAGGAAAGATTTTTCAAATATCATTTGCAGAAGAATCATAAGACGACTGCCTGGTAAGACACTTCAGAAAAACTTACTTCTGTGTGATGAATCTGAAGATATCTAAAATAATCAGAGTAGAGTTTTGAAATATTTAGTTAGGTCTTAAAGTCCAGACTTATTCATGAACTTTAATGGATGCACAATAAAATTACCAAAACACATGTATCTTTCAGATTTGTTATTTCATAGGATTAGAAAAATTCCTTTTTATATTTAACTTAGGACATTAAGAAAGCTTAACCATATTCAAAATGACAATTAGAGCGACATTAACAAACCCCTCAAACATGCCATGAAGTCATAAAAGCAGGAGAAGCACTTACTGTGTATTATTAATGGGGTTCTCCAGGTTAAGCTAATCGTATTCATATGGTGTATTACACTGTCCAAAGTTCTGAAATTACCCACAAGTAATTTAATATACTTGAATCGTATGTCTACAAGCCCTGCCAAAATCCATTTGTTAAATATGCATTTTCTTCATTGAATTTGCGGTTATACACGTCAATACGATAGAAATATACTTCAAAATAAAATCTTCTTTTGGAATGTCAAGCAGATAGAGACCAGAGATCACATATTGCCTCTATGCTTTAGATGATGGATTCAAAAATACGGTGCTGCAATAGGGCAAAAGTACTCAGATCACTGATGAAAGAGTTCGTGTAAAAAGGCTTATTCAAACCTTATAGGCACTCACCCGCAGCAACAGCAGTTATCATCAGCCCTTGCTGGATCTTGCAGGATGGAACAGAAGAGATTCTTCCTCTAAGTAGATATTTCTCATCATTTTACAGCATACCAAGGGAACATAGTAGCTGCTATCAGCACTCAGGCATGCAACCTGTGTGTTTGCCAATATTTCACTAAGAAACAGACATCGAATTAGATAAAAAGTTCATGTTAAAAAAAAATTCCTTCAGTTTAAGAATATTTTTAAAACTATGTAGTTAAATATATATATATTTTTTTTTTTTTTCTAAATCTTTATCACCATTAGACCTACCAAGAAAAAATGGAGAATACAGAAACACAGAAACAGAGAATCATTCAGGTTGGAAGGCACCTCTTGAGATCATTTGGTTCAACCACACAGCTCAAGACATCTATTATTGTAACAACTACAGAAATCTTCCCATCTTTCTACTTGGTTTCTTCATTTTTATTACTATGACTGCCTAGTCCATCAATATTCTCAGCCTATAATCCATTATCACCCAATATCTACATTTTTACTTTGATGCCATCCCTTACATACTGAATACAATCCTTATGTTGGACTTCAATCTCTGTACTTGTCTCTCTTCACTTAAATTCTTCTCAAAGATCTGTATTTCTGTAATGCCTACCAGAAAATTATACAGCAAATTTTAGCCAGCTGAAGAAATGTCTGAGAGATACACTCCTTCTTCTTACCCTGATTTTAGAAGTTAGAGGTGAAAAGAAATAGCTCAAATATACTGCAAAGAAAACCATGCTCCCATTGTGGTTTTTCACTTACACAAACATTTCTTGCAGTCATCCTGTTGGATTCCTGCTTGAAGAAAGGATAAACATGGGATGTACATTCAGTTCCTCTGATAGCTGCTCACACAATGTAGAAGTCCACAGAAGTTCTTCTTTGTAAATATTGCTAAAGAATAAGAATTACAGTGCATTTCCATCCAATAAAATATGATCAATAACTTGTGCTACAATAGGAGGTTATGTTTCACCTATTCTACAAAAGCTACATTAGATATTGTTCCTCTTGAAATTGATTTTATGCCCAGTTAGCACATGACTGGTTGATGAAGGAAATATTAATAATATTTCCTTCAATTTTTTGTGTTGTTAAGACAAGTTGATAAGGAAGCTCCAAGACTTCCTTGAGGGAGTTGCTCCAGGTCACTGATTCTCTCTCAGAGGATGATATTTAATCCCCCATTTAAACCATGCTTCTTCACTAAAGGAATATTTTGTTCTTTATACGTTAATAAAAGATCTGCTACAATTGACACAGGTGAACAGTAGTGTTTTTTATTACCTGCAGTATAGTTTATGCTGAAACGGGATGCAAACTAGAGGAAAATACATAAAATCAGGTCACTTTGAGTCAAATTCATCTGACAAAATGTAAATTTCTACATTTTAGAAGGTCGTCTGAGCTTCCCATTAGCTCAGAAAGAAATATGGACTTCCTAAAATTGACCTCATACTAATAGTTGTCTGAAATGGATGAGAAAAACTGCATTCTAAGTGTGCTTGTTTCTTTGTATTTTTACTAAAGATAACTAGGTCAGATATAGAGGATATGTTATCCAAATTAGGTTAGATTAATCTACTGAATGAGATTCTTTCCTAGTCAAAACCAGCTGCAAAGCCAGGTTCATTGTTGGTGCTTCATAAGGTTTCTTTAGTCATTGAAAGGCTCATGAAACAATATAACTTTTGAAACAACATAATCTTTGAATTCAACTCATGGATTCTCATGCTGGAATTTGACTTACCTGCGAGTGAAATAAAAAACACACTTAGGGTATGCTTACCCTACTAAAATAAAGCACAGTTTGAGCACTGGCTCTCACTATCCATACTGCTGAATTCTTAATGTGCTTTTTGTCACTGCTTTAACATATACCAACAGTTCCTTGGACAGAAACCATACAGCACTAGTCAGGAATTGTTTTCAATAAGTATTTTGGACGTGTCAGCATTTGGTATGATGAAGAAGTCTAGACTGTAAGCATGAGCAAAGCTATGTCAGTTAGACACAGAGCCAAGCAATCATTCCTACTCCACTTCATTTGCTTGTGCAGATGTAGACTTACACAAGGGTCAGGCTAAAATCTGTTTCCCCTAAATTAATAGCAGCTTTACGACTGCTTCATCAAAGTTAGGATTTTCCTTTTATCTTTTTGTCATAAATATGTGCAAATCTTAGACCAAAGGTGTTTTCTAATTCTACATATTGGAACAGAGGTAGCTTTTCCTTTCTTACACACTCAGCTGATTTAAAATAGTTCTTGTAATGCTTGTGACATGCAAATATAACAACTTCAGAGAAGCTTTTCCTTGTGCTTTCTTGTTCATTAAGTATATAAGTAATTGCTATTTTTATGTTTCAGAAGATAAAAAAAAGGACTGAAAGTAGATATGTTTGAACATATTAAGGAAAAGAGGCAGATCTTGTCTTTATTAGAGACTGTGTTTTTATTATATCAGCTCTGAAGTAATTTTCACTACATAAGAAAAAGCCCAAAGGATTCAAATGCTCTTTCTAAATATTCACTAAAAAAAATTAAATTAAATTTGTGTTGTATTTAACGAATCCAGACTAGCAAGTGTATCAGTTTCAAATCTGTTTAGTTGAGTGAAGTTCTGGCATCTGTAGGACTGATTAGGACTTTACGGATGTTTAAAAATCTTACATTCAAAACTAAAATACACACGCGTCACAGTAATTGCTTAAAATCTCAGCTTTCTAGAAAACAAAAGGCTTCAGAAGGGCTAAATTTTATTTTTTAGTTCTGAGTTTAGTGAATAACACCTCTTTGCTCCCTACATTTGCCCCTTTGACCAACCGATTCAGGTTCAGGTTCATTCTCTTTAGGTCACATTATCACAATAGGTCAAGAACTGTTTCTGTACTGATGTCTAAATAGATCTTTCTAATACCTTTGCTAAGCATTCACACAGTTATAACTGTCCCACCATAAAGCAGAATTAAATCTTAGAGAAGGCAGCAGGAACCATACCAAGGATCTGAAAGAGAGGAAACTCCACGTGATATTCTTGGAAGTAGCAGATGGATTTTAAAAAATTCATGTGGGTGTGGCATTAATATTTAAGTACTAAAGATACAATTGTGAGTAATTCTGAGTAAGAATTAGAATGAAATAGAGACTCTCACAATTGAAAAGTGCTTTGATAATACTGATCATAACTAGAACTGATGAGTAAAAAACGTTAAATTTTTTTTTTTAGAATTTGCTGACATATCAAATGCAAATATACCATGGAATTCTAGTATTTTGGGGGAAAAAAGTATGTGAAGCCATTTCAGAATAAAATCTTCAACAGAAAGATATGCCAACTTAGCCAACCAACACTTTGGCAAACAGCTTGGCAGAGCCAGCAACATGTGAATGCCACAGGATTCTGGTCAATGTGCTGATTACAAAATCCGTTAGTGGTGGATTTCTTACTGTCCAGTCAGTTACGTCTTGCAGAATGAGATAGTCTTTAAGCATTCATCTGCAATGCTTAGAAGGAAGAATTGGACTGTTATTGGGAATTTTGTTTTGACAGATATACCTTGGAGGTCCTGCTCAGATACTGATGTTTCTAAAGTATATATAGCTGATATTTTTTTAACACACATGGTATTGAACCCAATGATTGAGCTAAATGTGTTTAATATTTTGTGCTGAAAATAAATTAAACTGAAGGTTGTCCAGCAACCAGTAGTCACAAGCTAAGTGCAATTACAATAAATAAAAAAAGGACATATTCTAAATAGATTATGGAAATTATTTTCTCAAATGAAGTAGTTGGAGAAAATTTAAAAAAAAAAAAAAAACAAAACAGGAAAATTCAGCTACTTGGGGAATGACTCATGACATTTTCTCATATATATATGTATGTATAAATCTATAACAAATGTATGTACAGGCATGTTTCATAAAATCATAATAGGAATAAAATCCTGTTAATAACTTCACAAGGTCTGTTACTGAGAAGAGTTAACATAATGTTTAGTAAAGTCTTCTGGTCTTTTGGGTTGTGTTTTGCAAAGCAACATTGTAATTCTCCTATCATCATAGGAATTACTGAGGCAGACTGCAGGCCACTAGTGAGTAAGTAGTAGACAGCAAGGAAAATGTTATACCATACACAGTTGAGATAAACTTTCGAAATTGTATGATCTGGACAATTTAAATAACAGAGTCATGTAGGAGTTGGTTGAGACAATTATTGTTATTCTTTTTTCCAGTTTTTAATCCTGAAGAAAAAAAATATAAAAAATCAGACCTTGAACAAGTAGTATTGTTTCTCAATGTTTAAGAAAAGTCAGCAGGACAAGCAGGTAATTCAAGGCCGTGTAGCCTGGTTTGAGTCCCAGCCAAAATAATGAAAAAAATACTAGGAGATTTAATTAGTAAAGAATTAAAGGATTAAATTATAGCTAATGCTAATCAATCATCATAATTTTGCAGAAAATAAGTCTTGTTAAACAAACTTCATTCTCTTCGTTCAAATTATAAATATATTTGATAATGGTAACTGCACTGATGAAACATCTTCCTGTAAGATATTTGTGACAAAGTACTGTATATTATTTGGAATAAAAATCAAATTAGTAATGTAAACATTAAATGGAATCTAAAACAGATGACATCTCAGGAAGCTGATGATAGTTGAAATACATCTTCTAATGTGAATTTCTACTGATATCCCATAGGCATGGTAACTTCCAACATTGCTCAGTGTTTAATCAATGAACCAGAAGTAAACATAAAATCACTGCTAGTAAAATGTGCAGATGAAAAGACTCAATGAATGATAAATGATGAGGAGATATAGGTCTTGGAGCACTGAACCAGTTCAAATAAAAAGAATTTAATAATCAAATTCTGGTTCCTACATCTGTGAACAAGAAATGTAGACCATAATCAGAGACCGAGAAACCATAACTTGTAAAGAAAGTCTGTAATAATATGTCAGGCAGTAATAAAACATAAGTAACAGTACCTAAGAACTGTGCAAAAAGAGAGAATTAGCTTGATTCTTGGCTGTCTGAACAGTAGAGTAGTACACAAGATGCAAGAAATGTCTTTTTTTCCCCTGAATATGCCACCAGAGTCCTGAAACACTGTCTGCACTCTTCTTGTCGCATTTGTGAAGAGACGTTAAAATATTAGAAATATTTAAAGAGGTAAATAAAATACCAAAAAAGCACACAAGATTTGTAGGAAATGTTGCAGAAGAACTCAAAGCACTCTGTTTGTTTATCTTAGTGGAAAGGAGACTGGAAGATGACTGGGTTACAGTGACTCAGTGTCTTCAGAGAGAAAATGCAAGTACTGAAAGGGTCCTGAATTGCACAGAGACAGGCATACCAAGAACCAGCAGGTGAATAGCAAAGCTGGCCTTATTCAAACTAGAAATCAAATATATCACTTTTAAAAGTGAGGGCAATCTTTTTGAAAGGATAATGATGAATCTCTTACTGTCTTCATGCATATCTTCATGTCAAACCAAGCCACAGGTCTTGCCAAAAGTCAATATGGAGAATGAAGCAACCTGGAATAGGCAAAATATCAGACCAGATAATCTAAGAATACCGTCTTGTCTCAAAAATCTATTAATTTCTTGCAAAAATGCACACTGATAGCTGCAGCTTTTCATAATAAAATGTATTTTTGTGTGTATGTCTTTAGCTTAGAGGTGTTTATTTTCTACAGTTATTTGATCACTGCAGAGTACATTTTAAGCATTTCTTCTCACAGAGGCTTGTAAGTACAATCGAAATATTAATGTGTTTAAAGCTTGATTCATTCTCTGCCTGATTTTGAGGTCAGATGCTGTAGCAGCAGCCTCTACAAATTAAATACCTCTAATTTGTATGGAAAGGTATGAACAAAATAACTTGTGGCATTTATCTCAGACCAAGAGATCAGCCAAGCTATGTAGAATAGGAGGAGTAATTGCTTTTTCTTAGTAAGATGTCAAACCTTTTAAAACAACAAACACTCATAGGAGGTCTCTTCATTTTTCCATACAGGCGATATTAGCAAAGACAGTTTCCATTAATACCAACAAAATAAGAGTGCAAACTTTCCACATACTGTATTTAAGAGATTATAAGATTCTCTGTTGGTTTTGCATTCAATGACAGCTTTTTTCTTTCAAAATTTCTTGTGTTGGTGCATGATGGGGACTTTGGATGTAGTTATTAAGCATGGTAGAGCCCTTTAGCTCATTTTAAATGGTGTTGGTTGGGAGATTAGCACACACCTCAGAGTTGTTGCTAATGTAGTCGAAATACAGACACAACTCTTGCATTTGAGAAGAATATATTTCCCATTCTATACTACTTTCACAGTAATGCATTAGATTTTGCTAATATTTTTTTCATTTTCTTTTATCTGGTGATCAAAGACATCTATCAGTGATGGCCTGCTACCCCTTTGCCAGAACAAACTCACCTCCCCACTGAGGTTTCGTGATTTTCATTTATTAAACTGATGCAGCATTAGTTAACAGACAAGACTACTTCACTCCCTCTAGTCACTGAGGCAATGTAGGTAACTGCTCTGAATAGGATTACTATGACCTGTTTGTCAACTTATAACTACCCATTTACCTTATTTTGAGATATGCTGGTACTGACTTCCGTTCATTTCTACCTAGTGTGTCTTCACTTTATATTTTGGAAATTTATGTTGAGGTACTCTTGTCTAGAACTAATGACCTTGTGTTTTGCTCCTTTAAGGATTTTAGATCTCGTTATCTTGTCAGGAAAACTGTGAGAATGAGCACAACACGGAAGACATTTCATTCTTTGCTCCCCTGAAGTTGAGACTTACGTAACAGACATGGTGTTAAAAGCTAGAATTTTTGTTGTACTTTGTGTTTCTAATTATTTGAACACCTCAAAAGAGAGCGTTAGAAAATGTAGGGATCAAAGAACCCTATAGTTCATGTGGAAATATCTTCAACTGTCAGGCATAAAAAAAACCTTAACAACTATAGCACCATATAAGGTGTTAAGCAGTTGGTGAGATTTAAATCCTGAAAGCAGTGGCTAATACAGGATTTCCCCTGAGGAGTCACAATTCAAGAATCACATATAATACTTTTTTTGCTGTAGAATCTCAGTATCCAGTATTTGCAGGTATGAGTCCAAAACCTTCCAAACTGACCTACAAGGACTTTTCTGATACCAGGGCATGGACCTGATGAGCAAAAGTCCATGTGAAGTTGTTACTGGTCAGCTCAGCTGATCCCTCTTCATTTCTTCGTCATGAATTGTGAGACTTCTAGACAGCAGTCCATAGGATTAATCAGCACAGTTTTCATAAAGATCAGAATACAATAGAATAGAACAGAACAGAACAGAACAGAACAGTTGAGATGGAAGTGACCTACAACAATCATCTATAATTGCCTGACCACTTCAGGGCTGACCAAAAGTTAAAGCATATTACTAAGGGCATTGTCCAAATGTCTCTTAAACATGGAGAGGCGTGGGGCATTGACCACATTGTCTTTCATCTCAGTATAAAAGAAATTTTTTTACAATGAGAACAATAATTCACTGTAACAACCTCCCCAGCGACATGGTAGAGTCCCCATCACTGGAGGTTTTCAAGATGTGATTGCACAGGATGCTAGATAATCTCATCTAGGTTCTCTTTCCTGCAATATGTTGGATCAGATGATCTCTTGAGGTCCCTTCCAACCTGGACTGTTCTATAATTCTATGATTCTATGTGTTTCAGTTGCGTCTGTAGAAATGCATACAAATTCTGTCAATGTAAGGAAAAGCAAGAAAGATTCTGCAGGGAAGCTCTTCCTGATTCATACAGGTCAAGCATCAGGATGTTCCAGAGTGATCATGTATTCCTTATTTGGGTTTGAAACAAATTCAGTTTTCCTTTCTGGCCTTACTTTATGAGGCAACAAGGTCCACTTGAAAAAGGACAGAGTTTGATCTCGCAAATCTTTATTAGAAAAGAATATTTTGACCAGATAGATATCTGTCTCTTCTTTTTCTTTCTTTGTGGGTTTGTTTTTCCTTTCCTTTCCTTTCCTTTCCTTTCCTTTCCTTTCCTTTCCTTTCCTTTCCTTTCCTTTCCTTTCCTTTCCTTTCCTTTCCTTTCCTTTCCTTTCCTTTCCTTTCCTTTCCTTTCCTTTCCTTTCCTTTCCTTTCCTTTCCTTTCCTTTCCTTTCCTTTCCTTTCCTTTCCTTTCCTTTCCTTTCCTTTCCTTTCCTTTCCTTTCCTTTCCTTTCCTTTCCTTTCCTTTCCTTTCCTTTCCTTTCCTTTCCTTTCCTTTCCTTTCCTTTCCTTTCCCTTTCCTATGAGCTAAGCTCATAGGCTCTTCCACAGTCTCTGAAGAAAAATGGTTAGATTGTGGTTTATTCAGAACAGGATCTCAACTTCAGTGAAATTAATCATCTTGGGAAAAGCCTTTTGAGAGAGTTGAATGAACTCAACCTCTGTCAATCAAAGCTAGCTCTGTGAAATCCTTTCCCTTATTCCCTCTAGATGACAGGCAGATCTCCCAGTTAAGAATCTAACCATCCTATCCTCTTTATGAAAGAAATGTAGCATAGCTAAGCTTCCAACTCCTATGTTGGATGCCTAAAGATACGTAGAATCAATTTGGTCTCAAAGCACACAAAAACCAGTAAATTAAAAATACTGGAGGGTTACTTTTTACCATATGTTTCAGTGCTTCATAGAATTTTAAAACTACTTGGTCATTAATAATGGATAAAACATACAGTAGGTATGCAAATACCTAAATATTATATAGAAAAGTTGAAGTTTAATAAACATGTATTTTTTGTTAGAGAAGTAACATATTTCTTTAGCCTAAATGTCATCATCAGTTCTGCTTATGTCTTATTTTATATTTGAATGTCTTGTTAAAAATAAAGACAGGTGCTGTTCTGGACAAGGCTCAGCTGACAGGCTATTCCATCTTAATATTATTATCATAACATAAGCTGTGAGAGTTTAAAGAAATGTAAATGTCTACCCAAACAAAGTGGGTACATGTGGGCTGTGATGCCAATGATGGGGCCAAGAAAATTAAAATTGGTATGCTTGAATGAACACATACAGTAATTTTTTTCCAAGGGGTCTTGTAAAGTTAGTAATCTTTTACATACACTGATATTCTTTTTTTCAGCATTAATGAAGCTTCTCTCATTGAAAGGGATAATTAATACCTAGAAGAGCAAATAGAAAGAATACTACATCTCATTATGTCAAAGACATTTTTCCTGAAGTTGTAAACATATTCATATTCTATATTTTCTATTTTGTTGTTAGAATGATGGTCTCTGTGCTAACACCTTAAACACTTCATCTTACCCTTCACAGATGCTGCAACCAAGATGTGTCCACTCTACTGTATTTTCACTTCTGATCCTGATCTTGAGACTTATTGAAATATATTCTTGACTTACACTGTTTAGTTTTAAATGTAATTAAATGAGATACAATTTCAGCATGTTGACTGTTAATTAATATTTTATATCAATAATTTTATATTTCAGAAGAATGGAGATATTAAACATTGACTAAAGTAGTTATTAATAATGAATGTTTTTTCTGCTGAGATAAATGTTTTTTAGTGAAGAGTGTAATTATACAAATAACACACTATGCTCTGTAAGAGCTGTCCCTATTAAGAGACAATTTACAGCTCCTCTTGAGCAAGCAGTGTCCAAGAAGTGTCCATGTGAGAAAAGGAGAAAGAGAGGGAGGCTTAAGAAGATTATAATTTTCTTTTTCTCCATTGCAGCTGTGTATTTGTCTCTAAGATACCAAGACCAAGACTTCAAAGAAATAAAATGTCCTTTTGTACTCTACAGAAAACAATAAGCCTAGCATTCCCACTCAATGGGTTAGCAAAGGACACCTTTTGTTGTCATGGAGGTATATTGTCTCTACTTTCCACTGTTTGACCATTGCTCAGTTTGCCTTTTCTACTTTGGATTCTTTGTCTTCTGTTCTTGCTACTAAGTGTAGCAGATTCTTTGTAGAGAAAGAAAACAGGGCACAGGAGAAATAATATTTCCTTTTACTTTGACTCGTCTTTTTAAAACATGTACTCGTTTATGACATCATCATCAAACATTAATTTTGACACTATTTCAGGGTCAACATGGGCATCAGGAAACAGTTCACCAAGAAGAAAGAAAAAGTAACGGGAAATTTTTCCCAAAGCTGATCCAATATAAACTGGTATGCGTAGGAAAATTGTGCTTGATCAGCAGCCATACTCTATTGCAGTGAATACCAAGATCTAACAGTCTTTTGATCATAGCAAACCTTGTTATTTCCTCCCAGCAGAATACTCTGCACCATTGCTGTGTTTCCTAATCAAAATAACTTAGTGATCAAAGGGAGCCATTTTCATTTATGACATACAGAAGTTTTTAGTATTAATGTAGGAAAAAGCAGTGATTGTTGCACATTTTTTTCCTTCTGAAAGAGTACTTTGAGCAAAAAGGAAAGGGTTATTTTTTGTCTAACATATTTTCTAGGGGACAGTACCAGCTGGTCTATCACTTTCTGCTAGAGACAGACTCAAAGCATGCAGTCTGCATAAACAAAAATAGCTGTGTTCCAAGTACCACATTTCCAATTAAACTCACCTTGCTTGACACCTTCAGTGCCAGATGAAAAAAATGCTAGATATTTTGATCTCACATGTTGCTTCTTCATTACAAACTCTGGGCTCTCAACTCTTCCACCTTCCACTTTAATTTTCTGTTTGTGTTTTCTTAACAGTGAATAAAAGATGACAATCATTCTAAAGAGTGTTTGGTGGCTTGAAATCCACTTTGACTGCTTAACGAAAGCTTGTAATACTCTCACAAAAATCCATCAAAGTTAAAACGTCCATTGAAAAGGATCACTCAAGATGTATGAACTAGATGTTTGGCAGTAAAATTTGATTAAAGGTAAGATAATGCTAAAAAGCAAAAGAAACAGCGGACTGCATGTCAGGAAATTTATACTTAAACTAGAGCATAAAACTAGAATTTACTCTCAAGTGAAATGTTTCAAGAATCATTGCATGACTAAGTTAAAGCAAATTATGCAAAGCACAGACTGTAGGGAACAATTTTGCAAATGAATTTTTATCCCTAATTTCTAGGGCTAAGAATATCCATGATACCAGGAAATGCTATGTGGTGAAAGTGGCAATTCCACTATATTCTTCTAATGGATCATCATTTCTATCATGCTCTAGAGGGCACTTAACAAACAAGGTATTCTATCCTGAACCCATCAAGGAATATTTTTACCGCCTAGGATATCTGTCCATAATGGACATAAAAAAAGTCAGAAACACTACAAGATAGGACTGCTATTTTCTTCAGTCCTGATCAATCCAGCTCAGTGGACAGAAACCAATTTGCCATTAAATGTCACAGAAATAAACATGATCCCATTATTTTTCATCTTCAGATGGTAAGATGGACAGGAGATAAGCTCTTTTGATCTTGTAGGTTACACTACTGTAACCCTATAAAATTTTGCTGTTCCTTGGAGAACATTAAAAAGCTAAAAAGTCATTGCTTGGATATCTCCCTTTACCACAAAATATGTCTGAAATTTGGAAATTACAAAGACTGAAGGAGACTGAGACACCTTGAAATCTTTAAATTTTGCTACAGCACAGACTATTCCAAGGAATTCAGTCAGCTTCTGGCCCTTGCTTATCCCAACCACCTTCACAAACTCAGAACTACATAAACTATCATGAATGACATTCTGTAGGATTTCTTGGAAGACTAAAGGACTCTTAAAAACACAAGCAACATTTCACACACACAAAAAGATGGATACAAAGTTACAGCTGAAAAAAACAGATTTGTGCTGATGTTTTCAAATATTTAATTAAAATAATAATATTTTAAAATTCATTTTCTAATATTTTTATGTATTTTGGATATTTTCCAATAGAGAAAAATCAGATTTTTAGTGTTTACTCATTTGCTGTGTCTCTTTATTTTCTGCTGCAACAACCCATGACGATTGGGCAGAAAAGAAATCAAAGGAAAAGCAGATCATGTTGATCAAGATCTAAAAATCAACAGTGCCAGGGTTTCCTATCTACACTTGCCTATCTACATGTTGGATAGGTCTTACGTTTTACCTTTGTGCTCTATTTATATAAAGCAAGCACATTTCCTTTAGCACAGATTCTGCTAAGCTACATAAATCAGATTTTCTCTTACAGTATTTTGGTTCATGATGGTAAATTTTACTGACTTTTTTTTTTCTGAATATTGAATTCCAGAATAGCTCACAGAGTCCTATACAACAGCCTTAATATTTCTCATCTCTCCTGGCAACACCCAAATGTGATAGAACATAAAAAGGCATTATAATTTAGTACATCTAGACCTTTCTCCCTCCCTATCATTTCTAGTTGACTATCTCCCTTTTTACAACAGGTCTTTTTTCCTAATATTTCCTATACTGATGACCTTCTGATCTGTTCTATTACACTGAAAGCAGCCCTGAGGAGAAGGACTTGGGGATGTTCTTTGACAAGAAGCTCAACATGACCTGGCCATGTGCGCTTGCAGCACAGAAAGCCAACAATATCCTGAGCTGCATCAAAAGCAGCGTGACCAGCAGGTCACGGGAGATGTTTCCGCCCCTCTACTCTGCTCTCGGGAGACATCCCCCTGCAGTACTGCCTTCAGCTCTGGGGCCCCCAACATAAGAAGGGCATGGATCTGATGGATCGAATCCAGAGAAGGGCCATGAAGATGATGAGAGGGCTGGAACACCTTTTGTATGAAGACAAACCGAGAGAAAAGAGAAGAGAAACCTCCGAGGAGACCTTATCGCAGCCTTCCAGTACCTAAAGGGGGCCTACAAGAAAGCTGGGGAGGGACATTTTACAAAGGCTTGTAGTGATAGGACAAGGGGCAACAGCTTTAAACCGGAAGAGGGAAGATTTAGATTAAACAGTAGGAAGAAATTCTTTACTGTGAGGGTGGTGAGGCACCGGAACAGGTTCCCCAGAGAAGTTCTGGATGCCCCATCCCTGGAAGTGTTCAGGGCCAGGTTGGATAGGGCTTTGAGCAATCTGGTCTAGTGGAAGGTGTCCCTACCCATGGCAGGGGGTTTGGAACTAGATGATCTTTAAGGTCCTTTCCAACCCAAACCATTCTATGATTCTGTGATTTCATCCTATTTCTGTTAATTCAATGCTAACAGTAGCCCAAATCTTCTTTTATGGTACAGACATTAATGAGTCCTAGATATGCCCACGTCTAGGTCAGACCTGATTCAGATTTGTCTAACAGGCTCACACACTAGCCACAGATAAGGAAACTAAGTAAGCTGCTATGGAAACCATATATACTTTGAAGCATCATATGATATATCTATTCAAAATCTATTTTTGTTCTCTGAAGTTAGCTTTAAGCCAGCCTGACAGCAAGCTTGAGATCGAGTGCAGAAAGAAGGATCATGTGCCTACTCTTAATACAGCAGAACAATCAGTTATCCATCTGCAAGTGAATGCACAACTACTCACATTCTTAAATGTCTTAAAAATTAATATATTTAAATGTGACTTTTCTGCTTCAACCAGTTCGAGATGTAGCTTTCAAGGGGATGTGGGTAAGTCTTGCTCAGCATTATTAAAAATAAATGTTTTATTATCATAAGTCTCCCTTTACTTTTATACAGAGGAAACCAGTGGAAATTCTGTGCAGGAGATAGAAATGGATGAATAGGAAACATGGTTGCATGACCTCCTAGGACATTATATTTTAGGTTAATAGTAAGGGAGAGATGTAGAAAGTTCATTGTTTTTGTCATCAAATTATTTTCAGTGTTTTTGTTGTAGTTGTTTTAGCTTTTTGCTGGAAAAATGTTTGATTGGGAAAAGTAGTTGCCAGACTTGAACCTTCTTCACTTAAGGCATTTTAGGGAACCAGAAATATTCAGGCTTGGGATGATTATAAGCTCCCAAAAGAAAAATATCCACTACCTATTCCTTCCCACTAGGATGCTGGAAACCCACTGTAATAGTTATAGAATAGTTCTACAAATCCAGAAGATTCCACTCCCTCAATTCAGCACAGGCTGCCCTGGAGAAAAGGTTTTTTAAGCATGCCATAACTCCTAAGTGCGTTTTTTTTAATATTTACTATGAATTTTTTTTTCTTTTCATTCAGATTTAGTGCATTGTCTTTTTTTTTTTTCTTATTTTTTCTTTTCAGGCATACTAAACTTCCTTCTGTCAAGGATAGTCAGTAGTAAGGAGTTCTATTGCAGAACATCAAAATAAAACTTTTTTTATAAATTGTGTATATAACATCTATCTGTGTCAGAAATGTCTTCTTGCCCAATGGTCAGCTACCTGTGCTATTTGAGAAGCCACACTGAGCCTGGTTGATTGATGTATTATAGTATTTCCAAGACATCTACATACCATTGATATCTGTGGGCATCTCGGTTGGCACTAGACATCTACAGAAGGATAACTGAATTGAACCCTGGACTCTCAACATAGTCTATGCATAGTCTATGCAGACATGTCAGCTGAATTATTTTCTAGGCTGCATTAACAGTCCTGATTAAATCATGCTCAACTCCAGTGGGAGAAGACACTCCTTGTGTTTTTGTGCACTTCTTAGGCCTTCAGCTTGAGCTGAATCCTGCCCTCACTGACAGCAACGCAGTTGGTTAGCTATGGACAGCTGTGTTCTACTTTATTGTGTGGACATAATGTTTAAACAAGGTGATTATACATGCTGATGTTGTCCCAGCAGTTTATCCCCCCATACTGAGAGAACTTCCATTCTGCGAATCATCACTAGTTTAATCAGGTCTTAACGCTTTTTGTACTGTCTCTGCATTTTCTGTATAGAAGGGTTTCTCTGCTCATAAATCCAAAACATAGCACCTTACTAGCTACTATGAAGAAAATTACATCCATCCCAGTCAAAATCAGTACAATCTCCATCCCTTATTCCAAACCATTTACATCATGCTCAGGTCCCATACTATCCGATACATCCTTATTAGCCCCCCTCTTCCTGTCCTTTGAAATATCCGTAGATACCATTCCCTTAGTTTATGGACCACCCCTATAAAGTGTCCAGAAAATGCCTAGAAAATTTGTATTGAGTTCATTTAGTCCAGGACTTGGGTTCTGTCTCTTACTGTGGTTGCTCAGAACAGGAGAGGCTGTGTGCTCTCTGAACTTACTGGGCAGCAAAGCCAGCTCAGGTCAGGTCATTGCACTTCCACTGTTTCTCATGAGGCTCATCCTCCATTGGTTCAGGTGGTTGGTGCTATCATAGAATCATAGAATCACAGAATCACAATGGTTGGAAAAGAACTCAAAGATCATAAAGTCCAATGATATAGCCAATGCCACCATGCCCACTAAACCCATTAAACCAAGTCTTGAAGCGCCACATCTAAAAGTTTTTTGAAGACCTCCAGGGATGGAGAGTCCACCACCTCCCTGGGGAGCCCGTTCCAATGCCTAACGACTCTTACAGTGAATAAGCTCTTCCTAATATCCAACCTGAACCTCCCCTGGTGCAACTTGGGACTGTTTCCTCTCTTCTTATGGCTAGTTACCGGGGAGAAGAGACCAACCCCCACCTCACTACAACCTCCTTTCAGGTAGTTGTAGAGGGTGATCAGGTCTCCCCTCAGCCTCCTTTTCTCCAGACTAAACAACCCCAGTTCCCTCAGCCGCTCCTCTTAAGACTTGTTCTCCAGGCCCTTCACCAGTTTTGCTGCTTTTCGTTGGACATGCTCCAGTAGCTCAATGTCCTTCTTGTAGTGAGGGGCCCAGAACTAGACACAGCATTCGAGGTGCGGCCTCACCAGCACAGAGTACAAAGGGATGATGGCTTCCCTAGTCCTGCTGACCATGCTATTTCTGATACTGACCAGGATGCTATTGGCCTTCTTGGCCACCTGGGCACCCTGCTGGCTCATGTTCAGCTGGCTGTCGACCAACATTGCCAGGTGTTTTTCCACCGGACAGCCTTCCAGCCACTCATCCCCAAGCCTGTAGCATTGCAATCCAGGTTTATAAAAAGCTATAAATAAACCCTTTACTTTTTTTTGGCACTAAGTAGAATTTACTGTTTTATTCTATAGCAAATTTGGCTTTAGCAACATGGGTGAAGAATGTCCCTGTTTTAATTTAGTGAGACTTTGTGTTTTCTTTGCATTTATACATCTAAATGTAAAAAACAAAATAAAAAAAGAACTGGAGTTGCAAACTTACTGTCTTCCTGAATATCATATACTAATTATCACCAATTAATATCAACAATGAATAACAGTAACCTACACTGAGACCTCAGTTGCCTCCAGACACAGCATGTAGAACTTTATATTCAGAGATTACCTTGTGCATGTGTGTGTATTCATGATTAATGAAATTAGAGATGTGGAAGGCATAGATAGAAACTGTAGATTCATTATCGGTCAAGACAGAATTATGAATTTCTAACACCATCATATCCCATGGGAAAATAGTCCTAGTTTAATAGATCTCAAAGTGTGCGAATAAAGCTTTGTTGTGCAAAGTTTGCTGCTTAAAGTGCATTTATTTGAACCTTAACAATAATGTAAGCATTTCAAAATATGCAATTCAAGCATAATTGACTTTGTTGTTAGACTTTACTGGGTAAATACTTCATCGGCATTATAAAGGACAGTCAATTATATGCATTGATTTAAAAGAAAACTGTCAGATCCACTTTTTAATATTCTTTACATTCAAATTTTTGTAGGACAGTATTAGGAGCTTGAAGGTAGAATTATCTACAATACCACTCCCGTCAATGCTGGAAATTTCTAGTGCAGAGCTTAGCTCTGTACTGCTCTCTGCATCACTGTTATCTCCTTTTACAGCTGCTGTCACATCTAGATGGCCTGACTGAATGGCCTCGGCTGTGCTAAGAGCACATGTGCCTTGAATTCACTGTGTAATTTACAGAGGGAGATACGTTACCTCCCAGGGAAGGCCAGATCTCAGGCTGACTATGTAGTCATTTAGAGACTTTTGTCTCCATAAACTCTGTTCTTTGCTTTTGACCAACTGTCTAAATTTAGGCAGAATCTATGCCAGATTCTTTCTGAGGTTCCTCCAGACATATCATTTCCCCCCTACTTCTTTCACACTCCATTAATTCAGCGTATTATTGTTTGTTCAGACATTGTTACAACTTCAGAGTCTACTCAGCCAAGAGACTGGATGAAGTTAATACTGAGCTTCATATAGAGAATAGACCAATGAGTCTGCTTTTCATTTCCTCTGAGTGAATGATTTACTTTTATTCCTTCTGGTTTTGACCTTGTCTTCTATTATTGTTATAAGATTTTAATAAAAAAACAAAACATTCACAAGAAAGATCCTGTGCAGCATTTATGGGGTTTGTGTAAGACAGGACATAATAAGTCTAGACATTGCCTATGACTCTCTTAGATGTTGTAATATGAATATTGAAATGATTCTATAACACTTGATTTTATTTGTTCTTGTTTCACTGTTAGAACAGTCTGTATATCATGACTCTGTGTTAGGCAGTCTTATTTTGCTAGGGAAAACTGGCAACATGATAGAAATATATTTTCTATGGAGAAAGAATACTTAGCATTTATTGAAACACCTGACAGGTTATTATGACAAATCACGATCAAACACAGATGCTTGCTCAATTTAGAGCCAATTTCACAGCTTTTTGCTTATGTTAATATACAACAGTCATTAAATAGATGTCTGATTATTATGAAAAATCTGCATATCAGCCCACTATTTTAGCAAATGCAAGTATAATTAATAGAATTAAATCCAAATAAATCACATAATATTCAGATCTTTTACATTCCTTATCTGAACTTTAATGTATTTTCAAAAAAACCCACTGACATTGGTATTTCCTTTTGAAAAGTTTGCTGCCTGTTATTGAACTGTATTCAACCTTTTTTTTTTTTTTAATAAAAATGTGTACTGGAGACAGGAAATCATGTGAAATTTGCAGAAGAATGAGTCATGAGAGCAAAATAATTACTTTTTTGGCTGGGAGTTTTTGCACCTGGATTCTCCAGTCAAATTGGAACAAGTTATTTTCTTAGTATGAGGTAAAAACAGGAGGAAATGGTTTGCACTCTGGAGTTCTAATGATAGGCACTCAAATATGAAAGTGTTGACCTTCACTCTGTAGGTGGAATTAGGAGATTCTCAAATTGCTGTGACTTTCTCTTAGAGCTATCATAATTGAACATGTTGAAAAACGGTTCTCCTATGTTTAAAAGACACATAAGAAGATTTCTTCCGCTAAATAAACCTGACTTACTATGATAAAATTAAAAAGATCAGAAAGTCAAGAGTGAACTTTAAGAGCCCTAAATAAGACGAGAAGACAGTAATAAAATAGAAAAGGTTCAGGTTTTATCTGAGGACAGCCCTGAATGATCTGTCTCCACCAGTGCAGAAGAAAGTCAGCATTTGCCTATAGCCCTGCTCTTTGTGCCTTGCATTTCCAATGGGTGTTCCATTGTTCTGGTTGAAAAAGACAAAATGAAATTACATGATTATGGCTCATAATAATGCAGACACTGCAGCAAATACCGTCAATAAAGAAAGTTAATTTTTAAAAAAGGAAACATTCTCACAGGGTAACAGAGGCAGAAGTTCAATGGGCTCTCTAAATAATTAGGTCCCATTAAAGTGTTCCTTTTCACAGATAATGACTTCGTTTATAGATCATATGGGGTTATGCCATTCAAGATAGTTTAAAATGGATGAAGAGAAAGAATCATACGAAGTTATCAGTTCTAAGTGATTCTGACCATGAGTCAGGTACAAAGTATATTCACTGGCAGAGGAAAAAGATTTAGTACCGAGTCACACTAGTATCATGCAAGATCAATTACTGGCACAAATAATTTCTCTGTTAACACAGAGACTCCAGAGTGGCTAACTGAAATGTAAAAGTCTATCATAAATATTCACATTAAGTCAAGTGAATTATTGT
This sequence comes from Cariama cristata, assembly GCF_000690535.1. Taxonomy (NCBI): domain Eukaryota; kingdom Metazoa; phylum Chordata; class Aves; order Cariamiformes; family Cariamidae; genus Cariama; species Cariama cristata. Next base: position 20,764 of record NW_009600726.1, read on the forward strand.
TCATGTGACAATTCAGTCAACCAGTTAAGGATGCTCAGTTCCTGGTAGGATAGGGCCTATCATCAACCTCATAGACATTTTTTAATGGCAGAGGGGATATGTTAAAAAAAAACCAAAACAACAAATTCCTGGTTTGGGGTTTGTTTATTGAGATTTTGTGTTTTGTTTTGTTTGCTTGCTTTAAGTGGACATTGTAGGGAATGTAAACTATTTTATGAAGGAAGAAATTAATTGTCTTCAATACTTCAACCTTCTTTCTCTCTTTATTCATTCTACTTCTGTTCTCTCTTTTCTTTCTTCTTTCTTTTTTCCTCATCGAAATGATGTGTGTTTACTTTCAGCTTTACGTCTGGGACTCCATGCATTGCCTTCTATAATGGGAAAAAATAACCAAACAGTTAATGCCAGCATGATACCAAGAAAAAATAAGTCAGATGGAAGAAAGATACTGAGAACAGCCTATCTTGATTGCAAGTGTAATAACATGACTAACAAACAGACAAATTTTAAATTATTTTCATATTTATATATATTGTAGTCAAATTTCCAGTTTTAAAGTAAGGTAATATCTGTGAAGTTTGTAGAATTATTTGGACTAATGGAGGTTTTAAAGCTTCTCCAGCATATTACAATAATGAAATGAAAAATTATTGTCCAAAGAACACTAGTAATGCTGTGTTTTACTGTTAATGATTGCCATGCTGTCTGTTCCAGAAGTCAAATGATAGGGTCACAGAGAGATGTAAGCTGAATGGATTATCAGAATCCAAGTGCTTTGCAAAAATAATAATATAAAGTACAATTTCTCTTATTTGCCATTTGGAAATGCAAGCACAGATAAATCAAAACTTTCTTTTAACAGTTATTACCTTTTCCTCACTCTACATGTCTTAATCTCTGAAAGCTCTTTGCTGTGAACAACCTGCACTCAAACTCTGCAACCCTTATTTATTTCAATTATCCTAAAACATCTTGGTGTAAGGACTGACTTCCATCTCTAAGTGGAATTAAAATAAGGATGGGGTTTGGCTCAGTGAATGCAAAATAGTGTAATATAGAAGATTCAGTATTTTGATATCACTAGCTAGTTCAACAGATTGTAGGCATAAGATTTCATGAAAGCGAGCAGAGACAAAAGATGAAATCTTACCTTTTGCTATTTTCAAAGCCTTGCTAAAGAATAGTTATAAAAGCAAAGTTTTAATTATATTTTCTGTTTAAACAAGGAAAATACAGAAAGAAACACAAGATAGCAACATTCTACAGTCTCAATATTTAAGGGTATAGGAACCTTAAGAATAAAATTAAAACTTAGAAAGCCAAAGAACTTAAAGCTTAATGACTTTACTGATATGGATTTCATACAACAGGGAAAAGGTTTCATAAGGAGCTATGTTTCTATTAAAGGGAATTCATGAATGCTAAAGGAAGAGTGCTTATGAAGAAGAAATACCACATGTGAGGAAACTTTTTAGATGTTCACTAAACTATCAAAATTTTGGAGATTCTCCTGAAGCCTGGGCTTTGCAATTTAATTCAAACTTCAGACACGGTTCCAGTTGCAGGCACATGACTACATTTGGTAATGGAGGAAATTCATTAGTTACACATATAGGAGGAAGCTGACTCCAGACACAAATATATATTTCTGTGTTAGATAAGTCCAATGGCAAGGATGTAAGTGTCAGCACTTCATAGTCTAAAGAGACTCAGCATGTAAAACAGACATGACAATTGATCTTAGGGACACAAAACAAGAGAAGAAATCACAGAAAAGACTTATTTGGGAGAATTATTTGATTTCTAACGTACTATCTTGTAAAAACTTGTAATAAAATTACTTTTTAGCAAAACAAAAGCTGTAGTACTCATGTACAAAATAGAATTATGATAGTAAAGATCTTGTTCTAACGATTATTATAACTGAAGCATTGAAATTTTCTTTTAAAAATAGTATGGTTAACAGAAAGTATGGTTTCTGTAAAATGTGTGTTTTCCAACCCCAACTATGTTAGTTTTAAATTTTTTTTTCTTTTTTCTTGGCGAAACACTCAGATTTGATTTTGGCAGAATCTAATCAAGGTGTTTTGGGTTAGTACATCTACTTGACCTGGATTTTATGACACGGGACAGCCAAAACCTTCTTTGTGGCTATGAACCAGGTAATGACTTATAAATACACAGTGGTTGAGATGAAAGACTGAAGAAGAGTAAAGGTAGCAGCAATCTACTCAGCAAGTTCCTTTCTGCAAAGCATAGACCACGAAGATTCCACTTTCAGAAGGCACTGGAGGTAAAAAGTACTTTTACTTCAATGTTGAACCATCTCCAGATAAAATATTTGGACAATTCTAAATCAGTAATTTTTATTGATTAATGTTCTGAGAAAGGTTTCTACATTTTGACATTATTTATTCCAATTCTGAACCAAAACTTGTGGGGAAATCCAGGAATTTTCAAAGACTAAGAGTTTTGAAATTTATTTGTTTTCCTTATAGTATAAATTGTTGTGCAATATAGTCAAGTTATATAAATGATGCAGTGAGCAGGTGGGCTATCTAAGCACAGTCAGTTGGGCGGAGTTTGTCTTTCAGATGAGGAAGTAGGAAAAAGATGATTAGAAAGGGTTAAGAAATTTAAAGGCTAAGAAACTGTACAGATTGGTTTTTTAATGTTTAATAAGCTTCATATTATTTCAGATCTAAAATCAAAGTCACTTAGAAACTGAAACGTGAATATCTGTTCTTTTCTAATTTCTTAGTAGATAATATCTGAGTAAGCTAGCTTTTATCATAATGTTTCATAAACTTTGAGTTTCTCCATTTGATTTGTCTATTGTTTTGGCTTCTCAATACTTTTTCAATTCTGTCAGCGACTTTAATAACACTGTGAACCTGTCAGATCAGTTCTGTGTTCATACTGGGAAAAATGATCCAAGTAAAGCTGCATGTGAATTGAAATAAATGGAGACATGCCCATGCTGAGTTTCCACCATTATTATACAGATCTTTCCTGTTTCTACTGGGTAGATAATGAATTTCCATATCCCCTCAATTCTCTGTATTTTCTTGCCATTATCTTGTACAGCAGACCCACATAACTTTTATTAAAATGTATTGTTAAATTCTTTTATCCATTCTGCCCAGATTCTCAAATGTTCTTTTTCTCCATTTTGTAACTGCTTATATCAGGCTAAGAAACAATGCAATTCACACACACACACACAAAAAGGAAAGAAAAAAATAAAATAACTTAGAAGAGCTTAGTTCTGATTTCTATATAGCTAAATTCGCTGAATTTAACATACTACACTGTAATATAGTATCCCAGCTGTGGTGGTAAATAATAATATTGCATCAAGATTAATTTATTTTTTAATTTTTTCCATCATACTTTATTTAGGCCAAGTTTTCTCACAGTTTCTAAGATGTTACATTTTGACCTTCTCTTTCATTCTTAAACATCATAATTCTAGCACGTATAAATATTTATGACATTCTGCTCTTCAAGAGACTGTATGCTTTTGAAGATAAATCAATGGAATCAATTTAAATGGCTGTGACCTTCTATTTATAGAAAAGGAATCACAGATTCTGCACAACAGGCCATGCCTGATACAGAGTACCACAATTTAAAGATATTCGAGAGAAAACTTGCACAGGTATATCTGTATTTACGTGCGTGTGTGTATACATATGCACACACACACACAGACATGTATGTGTATATGTATGTATACATATATAAAATTATTACAAAACCACATAAGAAGTAACTGTTTGTTCATCAAGGGGATATAGACTAACAAATTTCCTGTCTTAGATGCTTTTGAGAATTTAACCACTGTTATAGCTCTGGGGTGTCAGGGTATATTTGTGAGCTCTGATCTCCTTGTCTGGAATCTATTTTATGCTGCAGATGCCTTGGTAGCTGATGAGAGTGCCATCCTTCCTTAAAGTCCAATTACATTCACTTAACATACTCTTTCACAGTTATACCTGTGGAAAGATTGCTTACTTCTTACCATTTCTGCCCTTTCAGGAATAAAACTTCAGGAAATAAAAGAACAGAGGTTTTGTAAAGGAACATTGTAACCACAGTGAGCTTAACAATAAGGCTAAGCAGTTGTCTGGAAAACTACTATCTTTTATATGACAAATTAATTAATTAAAAGTTACTAACTCTCTCCCTAAACATCTTCCCTTGTCTATATTTGCAGACCATTGTGGATAGAACAACACCAGGGGGCTAACAGGAGCCCTTCACTGCATGGTAATTCTGTGAAAATAACTTTAGAATAAAATAAGTTCAGAAACATCCCATGTCCCAGCATGTACCTGTTATCTTATTTCTAGCTGCTCTATATGGAGCAAATGGAAGTAATTTAGAGTGACAGTTACACACAAGAGAGACTTAAGACCAAGAGATTGTTCTTGAAACCTTTTTCCACTCAACACACTGCCAAAAGCACCTACTTTCATGTGGAAAGTGTTGTCAAATACTTCTGTCAAATCCTCTTCCAGGGTCCCTGAGGTGCCTTCCCCATTGCTGCACAGTCAAGACATATTTCTCTTTACTTCTATCTTATCTCAAGTTATCATAGAATTGTTATGGTTCGAAGAGACCTCAAAGATCATCAAGTCCAACCTTCTACCCAGCGCCACCATGCCCACTAAACCCATTAAACCAAGTCTTGAAGCGCCACATCTAAAAGTTTTTTGAACACCTCCAGGGATGGAGAGTCCACCACCTCCCTGGGGAGCCCATTCCAATGCCTAATGACTCTTACAATGAATAAGCTCTTCCTAATATCCAACCTGAACCTCCCCTGGCGCAACTTGAGACTGTTTCCTCTCATCCTATGGCTAGTTACCGAGGAGAAGAGACCAACCCCCACCTCACTACAACCTCCTTTCAGGTAGTTGTAGAGGGTGATAAGGTCTCCCCTCAGCCTCCGTTTCTCCAGACTAAACAACCCCAGTTCCCTCAGCCGCTCCTCTTAAGACTTGTTCTCCAGGTCCTTCACCAGTTTTGCTGCTTTTCGTTAGACACGCTCCAGCAGCTGAATGTCCTTCTTGTAGTGAGGGGCCCGAACTGAACACAGCACTTGAGGTGCGGCCTCACCAGCACAGAGTACAAAGGGATGATGGCTTCCCTAGTCCTGCTGACCACGTTATTTCTGATACTGACCAGGATGCTGTTGGCCTTCTTGGCCACCTGGACACCCTGCCGGCTCATGTTCAGCCAGCTGTCAACCAACACCCCCAGGTCTTTTTCCAGTGAGCAGCTTTCCAGCCACTCGTCCCCAAGTCTGTAGCGTTGCATGGGGTTGTTGTGACCCAAGTGCAGGACCCAGCACTTGGCTTTGTTGAATTTCATACAGTTGTTCTCAGCCCATAGATCCAGCCTCTCCAGATCCCTCTGTAGAGCCTTGCTGCCCTCAAGCAGATCAACACTCCCACCCAGCTTGGTGTCATCTGAAACTTACTGAGGGTACACTTGATCTCCTCATCCAGATCATTGATAAAGATGTTAAACAATACTGGCCCCAAAACTGAGCCCTGAGGAGCACCACTGGTGACCGGCCACCAACTGAATTTAACTCCATTCACCACCACTCTCTCAGCTTGGCCAGCCAGCCAGTTTTTCACCCAGCAAAACGTATGCCTGTCCAAACCATGAGCTGCCAGCTTTTCCAGGAGAATGCCATGGGAGAGAGTGTAAAAATATGTCAGATCTGCTTGTTTTTCCAATTATTTTCAATATTTTTCATTTTTTATTATGTGAAAAGCAGCTGAAAGGTTTCCATCTTTAGTTCTTTTTGCATATATTTCATTACTGATGATCTTTTTAAAGTAATGATGGAAATGAGAAAAAAAAGAGTTGAGATCTTATTTTGGCACACACTTACATGTGCCTTGGAGGTCTGTGTATTTATTAGAAGTTATTCTGCTCCTACAGAACTACTTTGGAGATGTGCCAAGGAAAATGTACTTGTTCTTGAAGGGTGTAAAGTTAGTTGAAATAATGTTAAGCAACAAAATGGATTTGTAAGATCTAGAAATGTTTCAATCTTAAGATTTCACGCAGGAAAGGTAATTCATTGATGTTTAGATATGAAAGAAAGTAATAAAAATAATCCCTAGTACTTTTTTTTCCCCCAACATGTTCTATTAGTCTCATCACAACCAAATCTGTGGAAATTGGTTGGAACTTAATTTTGTAGGAAACTGATACTCTGAAAGTTATTTTTATTGAGAATTAGAATTTTGAATGTATTTGAAATTTCTGAAAAATTTCCCACTGATAACACAAAAGCATTGTTTTTATAGAATGGGAAACAGAGCATTAAAAGAATTTGTATTTATGTATTCTGTTTAACTGCTATTATTACACTAATCCTAGATGAGTCAATACATTCAAGTATAGCTGTAACATATTTTACTATCAAAACAAAAGCTCTAAACGGTTTGTTTTGACAGTTCATAGTTATAAAATTTGTTGAAATCAGTACACTTGTGCTTTTCATAGAGATGTTGACAAACTGTGTTCTTAAGGTGTTTGTTTTAATGTATTTTTGTCCAGTTCTAGAACATTCCAGTAACCTTAAACTATTAGACACACTTTCGGGTTCAAACTTGGCTGTCTGTCCTCGTTTTCAGGGTAACTTTCTAAGCATATATGTATAACCAATGTTATGTATGTTAGACTGTTCTACAAAGACCAGTTGGATAGATTGACCTTTTTTAAATAAAGCATAATAATATTTTTATTTTCTGAGGACTCTGAAACCTTTATGTTTTATTATCTACTTTCTTTTTTTATGTTTGAATAACAAGCATGTGGACACAAATGGTTCCTTGAAAGTCTTTCATCAAAAGATTGGAGAAAAGTTAGAGAATTGGAAACGTTTCTGTTTCCAAGCTGTAGATACTTTGTTGAGCATGATTTTCTTACCAGTACCATTAAAGGAGACAAAATTTCAGAAATTTTACAGAATCACAGGATTGATTTGGTTGGAAGAGACTTTTAGGATTGAGTCCAACCTTTGCCCTAACACCACCATGTCAATTAGACTATGCCACTAATTGTCATGTGCATTCTTTTCTTAAACACCTCCAGGGATGGTGAATTCACCACCTCCCTGGGCAGCCCATTCCAATGCCTAATGGACAGTTTCTCTGAAGAAATATCTCCTAATTTCTAGCCTGAACTTCCCCTGGTGCAGTTTCAGACTATGCCCTCTTGTCCTGTCACTAGTTGCCCGGGAGAAGAGACTGACCCCCACCTTGCTACAACCTCCTTTCAGGTAGTTGTACAGGGTGATAAGGTCTCCCCTCAGCCTCCTTTTCTCCAGGCTAAACAACCCCAGCTCCCTCAACCGCTTGTCATAAGACTTACCCTCTAGACCCTTCACCAGCTTTGTTGCCCTTCTCTGGACTCGCTCCAGCACCTCAATTTCTTGAAGTGCGGGGGCCCCAAAAATGGACAAAGTACTCAAGGTGCAGCCTCACCAGTGACAAGTACAGGGGGACAACCACTTCCCTAGTCCTGCTGGCCACACTATTCCTGATACAAGTCAGGATGCCATTGGCTTTCTTGGCCACCTGGGCACACTGCTGGCTCATGTTCAGCCAGCTGTTGACCAACACCCC
>NW_009600726.1:28443-42180 GCF_000690535.1 Cariama cristata
CGCTCTTCCTCCAGCCTGCAACTCTGCATGGGGTTTTTGTGATCAAAGTGTAGGACCCAGCACTTGTTCTTGTTGAACCTCATGCTGTTGGCCTTGGCCCATCAATTCAGCCTGTCCAGATCCCGCTGCAGAGCCTTCCTAGTCTCAAGCAGATCGACACTCTTATCCAACTTGGTGTTTGCAAATTTTCTGAGGGTGCACTCAATCCCCGTGTCCAGATAATCTATAAAAATGTTAAACAGCACCAGTCCCAAAACTGAACCCTGGGCAACACTGCTAGTAACCAGCCACCAACTGGATTTATCTCCATTGACCACCACTCCTTGGGCCTGGCCACCCGGCCAGTTTTTTACCCGTTGAAGAGTCCACCTATCTAAACCGTATGCAGCCAATTTATTTAGGAGGATGCTATGGGAGACCGTGTCAAATGCGTTACTGAAGTCTAGGTAGACAACATCCACAGCCTTCCCCTCATTTACTAAGCAAGTCAGTTTGTCATAGAAGGAGATCAGATTGGTCAAGCATGTTCTTCCTTTCATAAATCCATGTTGGCTGGCGCTGAGCCCCTGCTTGTCCTGCATGTGCTGTGTAATGGCACTCAGGATGATCTGTTCCATAACCTTCCATGGTATTAAGGTCAGGCTGACAGGCCTGTAGTTCCCTGGATTGTCCTTCTGACCCTTCTTGTAGATGGGCTTTACATTTACTAACTTCCAGTCTGCTGGAACTTCTCTGGTTAACCAGGACTGCTGGCAGATGACTGCAAGTGGTTTGGCAAGTTCTTTTGCCAGTTACTTCATTACTCTGGGGTGAATCCCACCAGGGCCCATAGACTTATGAGTGTCTAATCGGCACAGCAAATCACTAACAGTCTCATCCTAGATTATGGGGCCTTCACTCAGCTCCCCATCCCTAACTTCCAACTCTGGGGGCTGGGTGTCCTGAGGACAACTGTTCTTGATATTGAAGACTGAGGCAAAGAAGGCATGGAGCACTTTTGCTTGTTCCTCATCCCCTGACACTACACTACCCTCTGCATTCAGCAAATGGAGACTCTCCCTGATGCTCCTTTTGCTGCCAATGTGTTTATAGAAACTTTTTTTGTTATCTTTAACTGCAGTGGCCAAATCAAGTTCTAATTGGGCCTTCTAGTCTTCTCCCTATATGACCTCACAACATCCTGATATTTCCCTGTTATGAAAAGGAGTCGCAAAAGCATACTCTTTGTGATTTCTAAATAATTAGTGAAATATGTACCAAAAGATCTTGTAGATAGAGAAAGAACGTTAAAACAAATTGTGAAAGACAAAATGGTAGATTTCTAGCTAGCTAGAAAACTAGCTAAGAAATAACGAATGTCAAGAGAAAGACAAACCAGAATGATTCACTGTGAGGTTCTGATGACAAAGTATCTATGTAAGCCTCTGTTTTCTACACATGCCCAAGAAACTGCCAGTTAGAAGAGTTCAACAAAAGGACAAGTGGTGAAGACTGTGAAAAGACCACCAGAGGAAGTAAACGACCACCAGAGATACTGTAATACCTACAAAAGGACACTGGATGGCAGCACAATCTCCAAATAATTAGCTCATGTATATTTAATTAGTTCTAAGAAAAGGTGTGCCTTATGTTAATGATTTCTTTGTCTATGAAATTAATATGCAACATTCTTGTAAATATAAACGACACCAGAACGACCAGTTGTTGGGAGCACTCATGGTGGAGAATCCCCAGTGCGACCCCAGCGCTGTTAATAAAGAACACCTGCTTAACAGTAATTAATTTGCTGTTGAGTGAACTTTCTTCATTTCAGTTACTTGACCTCCTTTCCAGAGATGATATATTCTCTTTTTTTCCCTAAGCTCCAGCCTAAGTTCTCTGTTTAACCAGGCCAGTCTTTTTCCCTGACAACTTGTCTTTCTACACAAGGGGACGGCCTGTTCCTGAATATTAAGTAATCTGTTTTTAAAGCACATCCAGCCTTCCTTGACTCCTTTGTCCTTCAGAACTGTCTCCCAAGGGACTCTATCGATCAATCTCCTAAACAGGGTAAAGTCTGCCCACCAAAATTCCAAGGTGCAAGTTCTGCTGATGATCCTCCTTACTTCGCCCAGTATTGAAAACTCTAACATTTCGTGGTCATTATGCCCAAGACAGCCACGGACCAGCACACCACCCAGTAGTCCTTCTCTGTTCACAAATAACAGGTCTAGAAGGGCACCTCTTCCAGTTGGCACATTTACCAGTTGCATTAGGAAGTTGTCTTCCACACACTCCAGGATTTTTTATAAATTTAAATAAGTTTTAATTCAGTTCTGAGTTTTATTTCTTAATAAAGCTGATATTAATCTTCCACCATGAATTAACAATCATTTTGTGCTTTGAGGGACCAAGGTTTGTAGAAGCATAGGCTGATGTAAACAAAACATTTTCTGAGAGTTTAGTTTTCCAATGTGCCAAGCCTTTGCTGGCATAGATAATTCAGAACTTTGTGGCTGGTGTTCTAGCCAGCTCTGTTTTACTTGAAGGCAAATTCAAGTCAGGTTAACTCTTTAGATAGCTTTCAGGCAATTTTAATTTTATTCACCTTGATTTGTCCATGGAGGAAAGAGAGGAAAGAAAGATGAAGGCTATCCTATCTCAGCCATGAAGATTTGAATTTTACTGCTTCCTTTTCACAAGGCTTATAACCTTGGGGATGTGGGGGTCCAGATGCAACACGAAGAAGAGTATGCAAATAGGGCACAGTAACATTATTTTCTATGATGCTCTGTCTGGAATGAAACTTGTACCACAGGCTTTGAAGGTCAAGATAATTATTCTAAAACAAATTTGAAGGTCAGTTATCTCACAGTAACTTGTGGTGATGTTTGGGGGTTAGTACAAGGGATGACACAGTTTTACATCTTCATTAGCAATCAAAATGATGGTATAGAAACTCTTGTATGCACATTAGCACACAATTACAAAGTCGGGGAGCATTCAATGATCCTGGAGCACAGGGCTGCCACTCAGAGGGACACTGCCAGACTGGAGAAAAGGACTGACAGAAACACTATGAAGTTCAAGAAAGGCATATGTGAAGTTCAGTCTCTGGGGTGGCATGATCCCATGAAACAGTAGGGTCTGGGGGTGATAGAATAGAAAGCTGTCTTGCAGGGAAAGTTCTATAAGTCCTGAGCATGAGTATTGGGACCAGTACTGTTTAATTGAGTGCACCCTCAGCAAATTTAAAGATGACACCAAGTTGAATGGTGCAGTTGACATGCTCAATGGACAGAATGTGATCCAGAGGGATCTAGACAAGATCAAGAAGTAAGCTCATGTGAACCTCATGAGGTTCAACAAGGCCAAGTGCAAGGTCTTGCACATGGCTCAGGGTAATCCCCCGATATCAATACAGGCTGGGGGATAAAAGGATTGAAAGCAGCCCTGTGGAGAAGGACTTGGGGCTACTGGTGGATGAAAAGTTGGACGTGACCTGGCAATGTGCACTTGCAGCCCAGAAAGCCAACGGTATCCTGGGCTGCATCCAAAGAATCAGGACCAACAGGTCGAGGGAGGGGATTCTGCCCCTCCACTCTGCTCTGATGAGATCCCCCCTGAAGTACTACCTTCAGCTCTGGGGTCCTCAGCAGAGGAAAGACACGGATCCGTTGGAGAGGGTCCAGAGAAAGGCCACAAAAATGATCAGATGGCTGGAACACTTTTCCTATGAGGAAAGTCTGAGAGAGTTGTGGTTGTTCAACCTGGAGAAGAGAAGGGTCTGGGGAGACCTTATAGCAGCCTTTCAATATTTAAAGGGGTCTTATAAGAAAGATGGGGATAAACATTTTACCAGGGCCTGTTGTGATAGGACAAGGAGTTTTAAACTAAAAGAGCATAGATTCAAACTAGATATAAGGAAGATATTTTTTACAATGAGGGTGGTGAAACACAGGAACAGGTTGCCCAGAGAACTGGTAGATGCCCTATCCTTGGAAAAATTCAAGGTCAGGTTGGATGGGGCTCTGAGCAATCTGATCGAGTTAAAGAGTTCCCTGCTCATTGCAGGAGGATTGGACTAGATGACCTTTAAAGGTCCCTTCCAACCCAACTATTCTGTGATTCTATGTGTCAGTAACATGTCCTTGCAGCAGTGAAAGCCAATGGCGTACAGGGCTGCAATATGAAGAGTAGGCAGCACATCCAGCTTCTTTTCAGAAGCGCACAGCAAGATAGGCCATAGATAGGCATAGTTGCAATGAGGGAAATTCTTATTAGATATGAGGAAGAAATTCTTCACAGTTAGAGTGATCACTAGAACAGTTTGCACAGAGAAGTCTTGACTATCTGACACTGAGAAACCTGATCCAACTTCAAATTTCATCCTGGTTTAGTAGTAGTAGAATCAGATGACCTCCAAAGTTCTCTGTGGCAGATGCACTCCCTTTGCCTTCAATGATACCGGAAACTTCTTGACTGGTGGACCACAGGAGGTGGGTTATGTACACACCTCAGTCAGGTGATAGGAAAGGCAGGGCCTCTCAGTCTTTAGATTATCAAATGCCACAGATGAGAGAAGTTTCTAGACCACTGACCGTATATGACTACAGATCAGGTTCAACGTAGGTTATAAATGGAGCCTCATGGGGTGGGCATGTTGAGTCAGTTCTCCTTGGAGCAGTGGGTCTGCAGTTGGGGACTCTCCCCTTAGGTTGCAATGCCACCTAAGGAAACTCCTTGAGGTTGAGAGCCCTCATCTTATAAGTGAGTGATTGCACATTTTGGATTATCATTCCAAATTTTTTGGATCCCCTGAGCCGTGCAGTAATTGAGTTTCACTTGGTGTTCTGAACCTGTGCATTAACGTTTGTCAGAGTGTAGAGTTATTTTGGTTAAGAGCAAATTTTTCTTTTTTATCCTGAATATCACATTTGGTTAGATGAAGAAATTCTGCTTTTTAGTTTGTCATCTGCCTGGTTTGTTTGTGTGTATATAAATATATAATCCTTAGACATAAACCTTTGACCAAGTCCGAGATGAGGAGTGGATCCAACTGCACCTAAACTCATCTTTGAGAAGGAGTTCAGAAAGCAAGAGCATCCTCTTTGAACCTCGTGACTCGATGGGAGGGCGTCCCCAACAGTTTTGTTTGACCTTCCCTTCTGTGTGGCAAATACAGGTGTGTCTCCGTGACATTCTCTTCCGACTTAAATTATTCTATGCTTCTGTGAGGAAGATTATTTTTATGATTATCTATTTATGATTAATGAATGATGATTCCTAAACGTACCAGGAAAAGTTTGTCAGTAAAACATAAACTGTCTGTAGTATTTAAAAGGCCAAAGGCCTGTTTATAGGTTAGGGAATTAATCTTGAAGACCTGAATGTGGGTCTTTCAGTATATGCTTTTCAAGGACTACACCACTACATTTCAAGGGCTTCTAAAGAATTTAATTGTTACCAAAATAATTTCCCACTGGTGAGTCCTTTCTGCTTTCCAACATTGTATTTCATATGCAACTGAAAGTTAAATGATCACACTGAAGATATTTGCAAAGTTGTGTGGTACAAATCTGACCTACATAATTTATTTTTCTCTCTTATGTACAATTAGTGCTCTAACATCACATTTACAAATTTTGCTTCAGTGTTAGGGGACTTGTGAAAAGGCAATATTTGTTGGTAACGTTGTCCTTTGGCTATGGCTTCAGTAAATGGGTAATCTAAAAAGAAATCTATTCCTTGTTTATAAGAAAGAGGATTGGTTAGATTCTTTTTTTTTTTTTTTTTTTAATAATTACGGGATCAGCATCACCTATAGCCATATCCAGAATATAAGATTAGTTTTCATGGGACTTTGTGGTCTTCTTGTTACTAATCTTTCCACAAACATGACAAATAATGTACATCACACTTACATATACACACATGTAGAGAAAGGATCTTTTCAGTTAATTACATGTTTTTCAATATTTAATTATCTCAGCAAAAACATCCATACTGATCATAAAACTCAGTCTGAATACCACCAAAAAATTTCAGCAGTTTCGCTACATTTTTCTACAAAGTACAGCAGGGAAGACATATTTCTCAGTGTCAAAAAATATTTAATGGCCTTTCATCTGATACAGACCATGAAGTCTGGCCAGAATATCATGAGGACCTTTTTGTTTTCCTTTTCCTTGAAGAACTGGGCACCACTGGCCGTATCGTAAACAGTGGAGAGATCACTGCTCTCATATCTTCTCGAGAGGGGCTAGGCAGTGAAGTTCCTTATAGATGCTGTTCCTGAAATCACCAGAATTTTCTTCTGAGTGCATCTCTGGGATTTGACACATTGGGTTGGGCAGTGAATTGGAACAGATTGGAAAAAAAAATCTAATCTCATTGCAGGCAGGGAGAAGAGCAAATATGGCAAAAAAATTAGATAGCCTGGAGAGGGAGATTCAACTGTGGTCAGAAGAAGGTGGGTGAGGAGTAACTTAAAACAGATGTACAACAATGGTTAAAAAGATTTATGACTGGGAGCTAGAAGGAGATCACTGAAACCTGACTGGGGTGGTAGGCTAAGTAAACTGACATGTGGTTACTGCTCCTGAGGAGCTAACCTAAACATGGAGAATATGAGGAATATAGACACACTGCCAATGACATAGGAAAAACTCTTACATATCAGAAAAAGAGGCTGATGAGGATAAGTCCTCTGAGTCATGTACCATAATCCTGAAATTATTCTGAGAGTTTTGTCTAGCTACAGCTCTTGGTGTCTGACTTTGAAAGCAACTTCTGATGTATTTTAGCTCCCTTATATGCCCGTTTCCACAGCGGATAATAATCTCATCTTGCAACTAAGGGTAGATGTCATTATAACAGAACCTTGATATTTCAATTTCCTTTTTAAAATTATAACAAAAAATTTAAAATAATCATTGAGGTTGCACCTTGAGTACTGTGTTCAGTTTTGGGCCCCTCACTACAGGAAGGACATTGAGCTGCTATGTCCAGAGAAGAGCAACAAAGCTGGTGAAGGGCCTGGAGAACAAGTCTTATGAGGAGAGGCTGAGGGAACTGAGGTTGTTTAGTCTGGAGAAAAGGAGGCTGAGGGGAGACCTTATCACCCTGTACAACTACCTGAAAGGAGGTTGTAGCGAGGTGGGGGTCGATCTCTTCTCCCTGGTAATTAGCGATAGGACGAGAGGAAACAGTCTCAAGTTGTGCCAGGGGAGGTTCAGGTTGGATATTAGGAAGAGCTTATTCACTGTAAGAGTCATTAGGCATTGGAATGGGCTCCCCAGGGAGGTGGTGAATTCACCATCCCTGGAGGTATTAAAAAAATGTTTAGATTGGACGCTTCAAGACTTGGTTTAGTGGGTTTAGTGGGCATGGTGACATTGGGTAGAAGGTTGGACTTGATGATCTTTGAGATCTCTTCCAACCACAATGATTCTATGATTCTATAGTTCTATGATTTTACCAAGTCAGGCAATATTTCCACTAAAAACATGTGATGAGACAATTACAGGCTATATCATAATGTGTAAATTACAAGATTGCATCAAGACCAATCACAAAAAGTTAATTCCAGCATTTTCTATTTTTTCTAAATTTTACCTGCTTACATTTTATTGTGGTTTTCTAGCTGATAAACATGGTAGATAAACGTGGTTTATATGGATAAATGAGGAGAGAAAGAGAGCAAAAAGGAATGAGTGAGAAACAATGCTACTGTTTTGGTTTGTGTGGAAAATGATTGGGTGAGCAGTACCACAATCTTATATAACCCTGTGCAGCAGCTTGAAAGAAACAAGGTATTTTCTATTATTTGTACGATTCGTATCTTTGAAAAAAATATATGCTGCAGCCTAGGCAACTCAGACATGCTATAATCAAGGTGGCTGCTAGCAGCAGAACGAACCCTCAAAACTTATGGCATTGCCACCTGACATGAAAATATCTAAATAAATAAAATCCATTCCCAATCATACTCTCAGCTCACAAACATATTTTCTTTCCTCATAAGCCTGTCAATACAAGTTATCTGGTGGAACAATTTATCTGAACTGAAAACAGACTTACCTGCCAGTTGAAAACAACATTTCTTTGCCAATCTATTTATCCAAATTAAACTCTGAATCTGTCACTGTCACGCTAAGCTGATAACTGTACACTGACGTATATTATGCAGTTTTAAATAAATGTGTCTTTGTTCAGTATCTGCTTCTGGGAGTTGTAGCAGCACTTCTGCTTACTTTTCAATTGATTAATTTCAGATTTTCCAAGATCTTTCCATTTTTACTCTTAGTTACACTTTCTTAGTTAGGAGCTTTCAACAATATAGTTTCATGTCTTAATTATAATTAGTGTCACCTGGTCTTTATATGGTTGTATGCAGACACATTTCTGCACCTTGTTTCCTAAGAATGAGAATCTGCAAGCATGGACATTAACAGGAGGCCAAAGATGGACAAGGGGCAGAAATAAATTTCATCTGCTTTTCTTCATCTATGAGGACTTACTGAATTACATGATTATATGTTAAAGAGCACAAAGATTGTTTCTTCAACACATTTTTAGGGTTTATTTCCCCAAATGGACCCTTATCTACTTCATTAGTAAGCAATGTAGTCCTGTTGGAGTACTAAGGGCCCACCTTATATATAACCGATATTAGAATAACAATGCATTTGCTTCTTTCTATTTTCTTTTGTGAACATGAGTCTTTAGGTTTCATGTCTTAAAAATTCTCTGTAATAAAAAGAAAGTTTCTTTAAAGAAGTGTGTGGAGGCTCTCATAGAATCACAACAAATATTGTTGGATGATAAGGGAAGGGGCATTTAAAGATGATATAGTCTAAATTTCAAGAAATTCAGGAAATATTATTTCCCCTTAAAAGCTCTATCTTCCCATAGCTCTAAAGAGAGGTAGAGTTCTCATTTCCATTGATTCAGGGAAAAGTGAAGGATGTCTCAATATTCAGTCATACAGCAGACCAGGTCCTGAATTAGTGTAAGGCATTGAGAAATTAAAAATGTCTTTGAGATGCATTGTTGAATATTTACTTCGGATTGATTCTTCTTCATATGTTAGGACCAAGAAAGAACTAAACCACTGCAACCAGCTTCCTTATAACTTCCTGTTTTGCAAATATTATGTTTTAAACATTTTTTAGGACTCCATATTTTCACCCGTAATAGCATGGAGTAATATACCCAGTTTGCTTCTTCTCCGTTTATTCTTAGGTTGAGTGTTTGAGAGGTACCTACTGAGGAGGAAAGATGGTAAAGATTACAGTCAGGAAGTATATCATCTGAAGCGTTAAGAAAATACCAGATTATTACTCATTTCTCATTCAAAAGACCACTAATGGTGACTTCTTAAATATGATAATGAGGTCCTACAGCATCGTTTCAAGTTACTTTTCTTTAGAAGGAATAACATGAGAGCAAAAGTTGAAGAATATTCATTAGTATTTAGTTCCTTTTTTTTTTTTCTGTATACAAGAAAGAACTGAAAATAATGACTGCATTGATTTTTTTCATAGTAAAAAAGAATAAAGTCCAAGTACCTACATTAGTAAATGAGTACATGGTTATAGCTGACAGCAGTGAAAACATAGCTATAGTATATCAAGCATATCAAGTACTCGATAACACTTGACAGGTGTACCCTACTAGTACATATTGCCTAAATTCAAATGTTTGAAAAAAGTCTCTAGCTTCATACAACTGTTTGTGAATGGGCCATTAGCACCCTTGCTGTGTATCCTTCTTCTCAGCAGTCATCTGTCAAACAAGTAACTAGCTAAATGTGGAGAGAAAAAAACCAAGAGCGACAACCACAGCTGCAACAAGTTCTAGTTAATCTGCAAAAATAAAAATCACATTTTAAGAGTTTTGGGAGAAACCGTTAGTTTGAAATACTGAAAACAATTTTTGCATAGGGAAAACTATTAATAACTTCTCTGACAATATACATTGATCTCATTACACTTGTGCTTTCTATTCTAAGATATCATTTGCCTCTTACCTGTTTAGAGCTAGGCTTTGATTCTGGAAAAACAAATTAGAGGACAGAACTCCTGCAGACCTCTATAAAAATCTTTCTGTGCATGATCTGAAAGTACTTTGGACAATTTCAGGAACCTGCAGATAAATAATACTGAGAAAATGAACTTGTTGATATTTTTAAAAACTGGCATCATCACTTAATTAAGTAAAACTGTATTATAAAATGGCTTGATTCAAGTTTGAATCTGCACTATGAACCCCAGAGTTCAGAGCAGGAGATTGTTCAAAATGCAATTTGATAAAAAGAATATATACATGAAAAATCATATTTTAATGTCTGGATTTTCATCTTTCCTGTGAATCCTTGAGATACAGAAATTTGCAGAATTATTTTTATGTGAAAGTTGAAACAACTTATGTTTTCATTCTGAGTATTGTGACTTTAAGAATTTTTTTAAACTCAAAAAAAATCGTGAAAGATCACTTCAAGGATTACAGGCAAAATCTTATTATCAGTAAAGAATCCTACTGGCTTCCCTGAAGCTGGCTTTTTATCCTATGACTCCATCTCTTGTAAGCCATACCTGGGGGGAAAAAAAGCACTACTAAACAAACAAACAAAAATATGAACTCATAATTACATTTGGTTGGATGGAACAAAGTGGATTTCTGTGCTGCACAGCATGTGCACACCTACTGAACCACCATCTGCACACAGCCTCTCTTTCTAACTAGATCTAAACTAGTTTTGCAGCAGAGTTCTCTATAACCACTGTAGTTAAAGGTTCTGCTTATCCTTATGGAACTGTGCAGAAGTTGGCAAGACCACAAAACTGTACAACAGAAAATTTCTTCTGCCCAAGAATATGAGTTAATTTCAGTAGCTGAGAGAGTATAAAAGATGTAAAGAAATTCCTTGTATAAAATGTTCTTGTTAGGCCCTCTCTACTTTGAATTTTCCAAACTTGTGTGTAGTTGCCTTCATGTCTGTTAGAAGGACACTTTGTCAGGCTGCGATTCCTTGCCTGTTTGATCATTTTTTGGAAGCCCATTTCATCATGTGATATCAGCACAGTAATCTACTCCAGATGAAGAAGAATGTCTTTAGCATTCTGGACTTGAATCCTGACTATATTCCCTGAATTTGGAAGTAATGACATTTACAATGCTTTATTGTAGAGACCTTCACTTTACCCAAAGGCTGCCAAAGTCAATAAGAATATTTTCATGCATTTCATTGGACTTGTGCTGGTTCCTGAGAGAAACAGTTGACAATATGTGTACAATTGGGTTCCTCCTGCCATTGATTTCTATTTCTTGATACCCCTCCTAGCTTGGATGTCTCACTCTTCACATACCTCTTTCCATTGATCCTTCACTCTTGGCTACAGCTTTCTCATTTCATTCACACCTCTCTGTGGCTGTCCCACAGCCCCTAAAGAGTTGTCCCTAGGTCCCAGTCAGACCCAAGTCCCTTCTCTTCTAATCCCATTAAATTTTTTTACTCCAGCTTTGCAAAAGAGGCTGATTTACTACACAATTGTCTTGCTTTGCAGCTGATACATAAATACATGGAATTGTAAATGGGTTATTCAATATTTTAACTGGTGTCAAAGGAATATCAACTGCTTGTCTCATAGCCCTAGAGAAAAAGGAGTTTTTGCAGATATGTAACTTTTTTCTGTGGGATGATTTTATTTATTTATATGACTGTGGAAATAACTTTCTTCAAAATGTTGGATATTGGACTCACCACCCCTGAGGTGTCTAAGAAAAGACTGGATATGGTACTTAGTGCTATGGTCTAGGTGACATGGTGGTTCTGCAGCAAAGGTTGAACTCAATGTTCCCAGAGGTCTCTTCCAATCAAATCAATTCTGTGCTTCTGAGATTCTACAATATTTATTCTGGATTTTAAAAAAAAAAAAAAAAAAAAAAAAAAAATAAGAGTAGTATCATGGGACAAAATTTTTGATTCCCAGAATAACCTAGCTGTTATGTAATCATGAAAAGAGCAGAAACATGCCCGAGGCTAGTAGGACAATGTGGCAGTATTACATTTTTTTGAACTGTAATGTTTTAATTCCCATGGGTCACTCTCAGATTCAAGAGACTAGTTCAAGAGAAAACAGCCCTGGTCAGTCAGTTGAAAGAATATGGAAACTGGATTTTTCTGAAACGCAAAAAGACTTATTATTTCTAGCTAGGAACTGAAATTTTTCCTCATGTTGCTGTTGAATTGGCTTTTCCTGTGGAATTCATTCACATAAATACTACAATAATAACAGCAGGATACAGCCAACTGTATCCCACTATCTTCTTGTGTTAGTAGATAACTTGCTTCCTGAAAGTATCCTTTTGTTTTGCAAAAGCATAGTTTAGACTGCAGCTGTATTGGGCTCTGAGCAATACATCTACATGTTGTTATATCTGAATTGTAACATCAAACTATGTCTCTAAATTTTGCTGGTGTATTGTGAAAGAGCGGAATACAGACTACTGCACAAGATTTTAACTTTCAGCTATATAATAAACACAAGGATATTATTTCTAAAACTTATTTTAACAGAGTTGTGAGGTATAATATGGGAAACCTTGTAAAAGCCTACTGTCATTGTCTTACTATGCTTGAACTTAATTATAAGCCCTCAGTTTTCATAATTAGAAGATAATGAAAAGCTATGGCAGTCATCTCATTGTTAGCAATTCAGCTTCAAGGCATGGTAATGAATCAACCTGCACGGAAAGTTTCCGAACAAGGTCACATAATTCGTTATCCAGAGGGTGAGCACAAGCTCTGTGATTGTAGGGAAGAGGAAGCAGATCCATGCTTGAGCCCCAGCAGAAAACATTTAAGTAGCTTTTATTTCCATAATAAGCTGAATTGGAAAATAAAACATGGAAAAACTCCAGCTGTGAACCTGTGCACACTGATTGCTGTGAACTGCAGATTTCATGTGTGTTGCTGTATTGCTTGAACAGGCAAACTACTTTTGAAATCAACACAGAGGTAGAAGTAGGACTGAAATGCTGTTTTACTTTTTGAACTTTCTACCCCTACCTTGTCTATTTAGTCTTTTCCTCAGAGTAAAACAAAAACACTTGAACACGCTCCCTAGAAGTTTGAACTGCATTTCTTCCCAAGTATCTCTTCATCCATTCTTCACTCTTAGAAACAGGCTAAAAAAGAGGTAGAAAATACGAGTTATTATCCCACTCTAAGTTTTCAGTAAGACTTTTGCTGAACATGATGGTTTGTCTATTATTCCTCCTTGGTTGCTTATTGCCAAAATAACTTGCTGCTTGTAAAATTCAACAAATGTTGGCCAGGATTTCTTGGTCCGTTAAAGCCATGTTGCTCTTGGCACAGATTTGGAAGCAGCGTAAAAGTGATACAAGTGATTTTTCCTAGGCAGGACCACTCTGTAGAAATCTGGCAGCAGAGCTTTTCCCTACCTAGACCAGCTATACTTTACAGACTGCAGTACAATACAGATGTTCCCATTGTTTTTTAAAGCTAAATCTTTTTCTATTAGACAGTGAAGCTGATGTACACTGTCACAAATACACTTACTCCTTCTTCCATGATCACCTATGGAATTTCTTGTTCTCTTGTCTTGTTCTATTTTAAAATTAATTTATTCTAAATAAGATTATTTTTTCCATTTTATAAATAGACATGTATATAAATAAGATATGGAAATTTATAATATATAGTATAAGTTGATACATAATATAGTTTTC
>NW_009600727.1:0-6183 GCF_000690535.1 Cariama cristata
AATAATATAATAATAATAGTAATTAAAAAAATGTAATGAGAAGGGAGATGACAAAAACAGCGAGAAATAAAACCCAAGACAGACAAGTGATGCACAATACAATTGCTCACCACCCACTGACTGATGTCCAGCCCAGCCCCAAGCAGCAATCAGCCCCTCCTGACCAACTGCCCCCAGTTTATATACTGGGCGCAATGTTCTATGGTATGGAATATCCCTTTGGTCAGTTCGGGTCAGCCGTCCTGGCTGTGCTCCCTCCCAGCTCCTTGTGCACCTCCTCGCTGGCAGGGCAGGGGGGACTGGGGAGTCCTTGACTTAGGGTAAGAGCTACTTAGCAACAACTAAAACCTCCCTGTGTTATCAACATTGTTCTCATACTAAATCCAAAACACAGCACTGGACTAGCTACTCGGAAGAAAATTAACTCTATCTCAGCCAAATCCAGGACAATCACAAAGGAGGAGAAAAATGTTAGAGAAACTGCTTTGCTTTAGTCATATTAAAAAACAAACAGAAAAAACCCAACTGATTTGTATTACAACTCAAAAGACCTCCCCTGTGGAACCAGAAAGCAGAATAGAAGTTCTGATTTTCATATACAATTAACATCTCTAATGTCCTCCAGTTAACCATTATCAAGAGGTTTTTTTCTGGCCTTTAGTCAGTCCTTTTTTCCTTCCTGCAAACTGCCTTGAATTAGTGTAAATTCATTGCTTCCCATTCCATCCTACAGAATATACACTGTGTTTAAAATAACTTTCCATATCTAACACTGTTTGAGAAGACTAGGTAAAGGAAAGATGCTGAAGGAAAAAATAGTCAAAAAAGTCAGAAGGTACATAAAAGCACAGGAAAAATGGACAAATATCACAGAAATAAGGTCACAGTTCCTCTTAGTATATCTATATCTCACCACAGTAGAGTAAGGAGAGGTGTTGTCTGCTTGTTTAAATAGATCAATTATCAGAATATTTTAGACTGTTATTTGAAAAGATTTGTTCCTCATATTTCATGGGGAAGCAGAATACTCTGTTTTCTGTTATAATCCAGTAACTTTCATAGGTATTAAACTAACTAAAAATATCAGAAAACATATGCCAGCACTGTTCCAGTTTTCTAAACTCTCAGGAATAAATCATGGTAGAATGGAAATGACTGCAAGATGAAAGTGCAAATAGTTTCTCCCTTTAGCATGGAAGGAATAATGATCAAGCAGCAAAGCAGGAGGAAAATAAAGCTTGGAAAGACTTTTTCTATGCACAAAAATAAATGCTAAAAATTAAAAGAATAATGCAGATTTTATGAGCTTCTGCCATAACCATTGTTTGTACAGAGGCTGCTGAGGTCTGATAAACAGCTTAGGAACTCCTTTAGCACCATTTCTCAACGAGCCTCTTGATTTGGTTGTTTTATTCATCTTTCCAGATTTAAACTTCTTTTTTCTTTTTTTTTTTTTTTTTTGGCAGGCAAGATATTTGTTTTATAGTCTGTTTCTTTGCAGAAGCTGTTCTGCTTCTTTGAATGACAGAATAATTTTCTTTTTAAAATTTCAAGATATTTCACATTACTATCTTGCCCAGTGGGTCCAGGGTATTTGACTGCAAATACTGAGTTGCAGATTCTTATGCAGAGGCTTTGCTAAGCACTGTATGTAAGTGACTGAAGTCAACTGTATCACTTACACTGTGTAAAACGAAACAAGGACGAAAGCCCTTGAATATATAAATCTAATTCATACAAGTAACCAAGGGCAATGTAGGATGAGCAAACTTTGAGTGAGTTCAGATAAACATAGGAAAGTTTGCATGCTTTCATTTTTCCTTTGGTCTGCACAAATGAGTTGAACAGCCTAAAGGAACAGGATTTCTCTTGAGATTCTGCTGCTGCTCACTACATACAAACAACTATTCAGCACTTTTCTTCCCCCTAACTAGAAATTAAAAAAAGAAACAGGAAAAACTGGAAAATAAGTGAAAACTATTGTGTAGTAAATTACTTAATTAGCTAGTAAATGTCTGGAGGAATCATGGAAGATTCCTGACTAAATGGTGTCATGCAACTTAAGTAAGAACTTGAATATTCATGTAGATAAATAACTAAATTCAACTTTCTTAAATTACTAAATGTTGATTCTTCTGCTAGGAAAAATAAAAAAAATTATTATGAGCAGAGTTGACCAAAATGGACACATTCATATCCACCAAAATGTTTGTCACCATAAGTCTTCCTACAGAAGTCACAAGCTAAGATAGTACTGATCCAGCATTCTCCCACATTTAGCAACTTGGCTCAGATAGAGATGGAATTAGCTTGGTTTTTTTGCTAAATATATGACAGATTTTAAGTGAAGAACCACCATGAGTAGAGGTTTGTGAGCAGTTTAAGCTCATTTAAATCCAAAGTAAGTACAGGTCATCTAGAAAATGACTACTCAAAAAATGGATACAGCTAACTGCTCAGTGCCAGAGGCTCTGGTGCAAGCTGAAGTGGTAGGAACATGAGGCCAGAAGTTAGTGAGATCATCTCCTTCAGCAGCAGAGTGCTGAGATCAGCTTTGGACACTCACAAAATGGTGCCCCGAGTTCCACATAGAAAGTTGGTATAAATTCTAGATTCAAACCAGAAAGCCCCAGAACACAATAACATTTTCAACAGTTGCAGAGTAAAATTGCAGAAATTCCTTAGAAAAATCCAAGAAGACATATTAATGAAAATTAATATCAGAAAGCTACTGATCTTATCCCAATGCAGTAATTCTTCTAGTCTTAACTTTAGCATTTTCACGCTGAAGTTTTACTTAACACTGTCTTGTACACTTCAACAGTTATTATGATATGAACGATTTTGATGTTAAAAGAATCTAGTCTATCAAAATATAATTAGTTTGTAAATATTTTGGAATAAAGATGATCTTTTCAGCTGTGTATACATATCATTTAGTACAGGGAGAGTCTGGACTGTGACTACAATTATAGTTGAGGAATGATAAAAATAATACAAACATCTGCCCTCATGCAGAGGCAGCACTGACCTATCTTTAGTTCCAGTTAAGAAAGCACTTAGGCATCAAATTAAACTCATTCAATACAACCAAAGCCTCCAGTGGAAGAATTATTTCCAGTGCATCCAAGTATTTCTTAAAACATAGTACTGAAAATTTCACATAATTTAGATAATACTCAAAATTTCACATAATTTAGGTTTGGAAAAAAAGTGCATCAAATTGAGTCAAACCAGTCCTTTTACTTTTGGAACAAGACAGTGTTAAATTCTAGTTTTGCCCTCAGTATTCTCTGAACCTCTCCCAAACTTATGTCATCTGCAAATTTAATAAAAATATTACTTATTCCATGCTCTAGATGAAATGAAAACACTGGTCAGTATAGGTTCCTGAGGAATCTCACCATGTAACTAAATCTCACCATTTTGACAGTGAAACATTGACAACTACTCTAAGATTTTCTAACCAGTTCTGCCATGTGGGTTTACCAAGGCCTTATTTGCTAGTTTTCTGCTAAGAATGTTGTCCAGAAAAGCTTTGTTAAAGTCAAAATACGCACCTCGCTGCAAACAGTCAAGAAATCTGGTATACTTCACCAAAAGTATCTTTATGCCGTGTACCCTAATTTTGTTGAAGAAGGAAAGGTGCCTCATTTTTCTAGAAGTGTTTTTTAGTGTTGTTCCCAAGTTGGAACATGGGAAGTTCTGCTTAGATGTTAGGAAAACAAATCTACCTTGATGATAGTTGAATACTGAAACAGATTTCCCAGGGAGGTTGTGGAATCTCCGTGGAAGTGTTTAGTACTTGACTAGACACAGTCCTGAGTAACGTGATCTATTTAGACACATTTGGAGCAGGGGGGTGGACTAGATGACCTCTGGAGGCCCCTTCCAAACTAAAATAAGAATGTAGGATTCTTCTACTCATTTACATAGCAGTAAAAACTGAGTTTGAACTATCACTGTATATCTCAATGTATTCCAGTTCTTCATGTCTGTGTCTCTAAGCAGTAATTTGTCGTGTAAATGTATGATCATTTTGCATTAATGTCTAAGGTTTCATCTTCTGACTTTTGGGTATGGAATCCCCCCAGATATGTTTCTCTTAATTGTGTTAACTTACAGTGGATAAAATTATGTCTATTGTAAAAAGGTCAGGCTGGGCACAAAATTCATACCTTCGTGATCACTATATTTGTTTTTCTATGCCATTCACTGTTCTGCATGAGATGTGGCAGAGTAGGAGCAGCACTAGTGTTCACTTTAAACCAATAGGTAGTGGCTGAATATCCTCTTCTGATGCTGCTATTGGGATGGATGTTACAAGAGAAAAAAAAAAAATGTTAGAAGGTGTTTGCCTCCACATAGTGTTTAAAAAAGTGGTGGCTGTAATTTTATCCAGTGTGGAAATTAAATAATATCAGCGTATTTCAAGAATCTGTTTCTCAAAAATGTGTATGCTGGAACTTTTTCCTAAGCATAAGTTAGGTTCGTACTCCATGCCAACACTGAAATACGAGACAGGCAGAAGCCAAACACTAGCCTTTTGTGCAGGTAGTGGGGTTTCCATGAGATGAGATGTAGAGAAAAATAAGTAGCTTCTCTACATCATGTTCCTTATTTTTTGACATTATACTGAAGCTATGACCATCCATTAACCCCTCTTCCTCTCCTGCCACTAAGATATGCAGATACCCTTAGTATTTCTGTTAAGATTTTCCTTCTGTGCTTATTTTTAGATTTTGTTTAGTTTTCTTAAGTCCAGTATTTCCCAATGTTTTCTGATTCAGATCCAGAGAGATGTTTATTATCAGGCTATTCATTCAATATACATTGTTTTCCTACAAGGAGTTTTGAAAGAAGACTTCAGCAAGTCAGAGAAGAAGTAGATTATTTTTCACCTCTTTCATCAAATCGCTTGGCATTTCTCATTTCAAGAAAATTGAAGCACATAATTCTAAAAAGCAAAAGAAACCTCTCATTCCATCTTCTGATATTATAATAACTCAAATGTCCTCGAAGAACATGTCTGGCTAGTTGGCTGACTCCACTTTGTTTTCACTTCAGGATGATTTAATTGCAGGATTGTTTGCAAATTTTTAAAAGCAGTGATTTTTCTATTAAGGAATACAGGAATAAAGCAAACTGAAAGATACCTAGGCTCTCTCTCTTGAAAGTTCTTATTAACTTGACACAGAAGCTTTTTTAAGTCCACTCCTTTAATTCCTCTTTCTTTCCATTTCACTCCCCACCCTTTTCCACCTAAATTCCACCTTTCTTCCACACTCCTTTGCTGTCTCTCAGGTCTACCATGCATTCCCCAGTTTCCTAGCTCTCCTCTTCATTCATGTATCCCCAACTGGATTTTTCTCATGCTGCCACTGTTTTCCCTCCTCATGTAGCAACACTTTGTATAATTTACTATGCCAGCTTGCATTGTCATTAGACAGTTCATTAACTCTATTTTCTAGTGAATTAAATTAAGTTGGGGCAATCGGCACTTACAGGTCCCTCATTATGTAGTCCTGATACTAGCATCCAGAGGGACCTTGACAGGCTTGAGAGGTGGGTCCACGTGAACCTCCCGGAGTTCAACAAGGCCAAGTGCAAGGTCCTGCACCTGGGTCAGGGCAATCCCAAGCACAAATACAGGCTGGGCGCAGAATAGATCGAGAGCAGCCCTGAGGAGAAGGACTTGGGGGTGGTGGTTGACAAGAAGCTCAACATGTGACCCGGCAATGTGCGCTGGCAGCCCAGAAAGCCAACCATATCCTGGGTTGCATCCAAAGCAGCATGACCAGCAGGTCGAAGGAGGGGATTCTCCCCCTCTGCTCTGGTGAGACCCCGCCCTGCAGTACTGCCTTCAGCTCTGGGGCCCCCAGCACCAGAAGGCCACGGATCTGTTGGAGTGAGTCCAGAGGAGGCCATGAAGATGATCCAAGAGCTGGAGCACCTCTCCTAGGAAGACAGGCTGAGAGAGTTGGGGTTGTTCAGCTTGGGGGATACCTTAGATCAGCCTTCCAGTACCTAAAGGGGCCTGCAAGAAAGCTGGGGAGGGACTTTTTACAAGGGCAGTGAGTGATAGGACAAGGGGTAATGGCTTTAATCTGGGAGAGGGAAGATTTAGATTAGATGTAAGGAAGAAATTCGTGGTGGGGTGGTGAGGCAGTGGCACAGGTTGCC
>NW_009600728.1:0-1267 GCF_000690535.1 Cariama cristata
GATTCTATGATTCTATGATCTATTTCAAAGCAGAATTACTCAGAAGAAACCTATGAACATGCGGATTTTAATGAAAAGTCGAAAGCAGGTTCTTGCCCCAACAAATGCTTTTATATTAATCTAAAAAGAAAAACCCAAAGAAAAACCTTTGGCATCCTTCGCAGTGAATCGTGAATCAACACCGAAGGCATCACTTCCACTCCTCATAACTTCTTTCTCTTCAGCTTTACAGTCCTTTCCCTCACTCAGGTTACACACCGCTCATACTTAGAGCAGGGCAGGTTTCAATATGGATGTTCTTCCTGATACATGCAGTGAAGCCTTGGATGCTGTAGGATTTATCATTCTGGCTCACAAATACAGAGTACATTGAGGGTACAAGAGAGAGTATTTATTTCAAAATAAATGTATGCCATTTTTATCCCTGATTGGTGGACAAATAAGCATGGAAAAATGTTCTCTTTTTAAAAAATTTGGTAAGCTTCTTTTGGGGTGAGTTAGTGATGCAAAATGCATGCCGGACAAGAATCAACACACAGTTGCACTTGGCATTTACTGAGCTAAGTAATTCTCCAGGCCTCAAGACAGTGGCTTTTGCAATGATTATATGGAACACAACTAAATAAGCACACTTACACCAGGAGTTAAAAAAAAACCTGTAAATATTTTACAAGAGCTTATTCGAGTTGGTTGCAATGTTTTGCTATTACTGTGAAATGCCCATATGACCCAGTAAGTTTTGTTGATAAAGGATAAAAATAATTCCAGAAATTGTAAGGATTAGAGAATACTATGTAGTATATTGCCCAGAATTTTATTAACTTTCATTTTATGATTGCTAAGTACCTCAGCTTTTGTTTAGCAAAAAATAAATGTACGTTACTTCTCTGTGTACCATTTAGGCCAAGTCCTGTGCTCAGTTAAACCAGTAAAATAGTAAAAAATTAAAGCATCCCCATTAATTTCAAATGTACAACAGCATTACTAACAGAAAAATCTAATCCAAAGTACATATAAATAATTAAAGTGTTATGTAATAGAAAACCAAAACCATTTGGAGTTTTCAAAGGCATGGTGGCAAATTAAAATGAGAAACACTGTTTTGAACATCTCCTTTGCATTATCCTTTTAACCAGGGAACATCATCAGACAGCAAATATAACAGTTATAGCTGAACCTAAGTCCTCTCAGAGTAGTGAACTAACTAACTAACTAACTAGCTCCACTAAGGGGGGGGGGGGGGGGGTTTTTTAGAAGTTTTTCAAAT
>NW_009600728.1:1298-2831 GCF_000690535.1 Cariama cristata
GAATGTTCTCAAATTCAGAAGCCCGACATGTAGGCTTCTGCGAATGGTAAGTATTAGGAAAACATACTGAAATCCCAATCTCAATTAGTTAGGAAAATCCTTTTCAAGTTCTTTCACAGCCAATTTGTGATTATTTCACCTTGCAAATAGATCTCATGAATCTTAAAGATCTTAGGAGACCAAAGACATTTTCTTTTGTGTGCCTTGAATTTGGAACTCATTGCAGTTTTCAAATCAGGTATTTCATAACCCAGTTTTAAAGACAGAAGAATGTGGGGTTTAGATATACAATTAGGCTGATTTATCATATTATGTTTTACATAAATTTTGTAAGCCACTAAAGAAGAGAGTTTTTTTATAAACACGTAAACAGTGCCTTTAATGCCTTTAAAAATCTGTTCTTATAACTCAGTCCAGGAAACACTGTGCAGGCATGACTCCCATTAATTTTAAAATCAGTAGGTATGTCAGAGATCTACAAATATCCTGAAAATGTGAAAAGCAGAATAAAAATGAGATTAATTTTTTTTTCTGTAAATAGAATACTGGACCAGAATAAAGATCACAGAAGGAATTAGCTTGTCCAGATTCAATATAAACATATTTCCTTTTGATCCATATATTTGCCAGACTAAAAAAAAAAAAAAAGAGCTTGCATATTTTATTCCAAAACCACATATATAAAAATTAATCCCCTCTGATAGTAAATCTGCAGGCCTATTTGCCCCATGTGGTCTGTCATTCTCATCTGCGATGAAAGTCAGGCATGACTTCCCTTCCGCCGCTGCTTTCAGCTCCTCCCTTTTCCACTACTCTCTTCTCCCGAATAAAGCTCTACCTTCAGCTTCATGCTAACATTGTCATAGCTACTGTAATAGAATGAAGAGCTATTTCATTCAGCTTTTGTGAAATACAGAGTGAATTGGAACCTCCATTTTAACACAGAAGCTGTGTAAGCTTGCGAAGCCAAAACAGGACTGATTTCAAATAATCCTTCCTTGATGGAGACAACCGCAGAGCACCTGTGAAAATGGCACTCCTACCTACTGGAAGAAGAGAAATAGCGTTATTCATGCCCTCTAAAGCAATAAACTGTAAATGCAATACAAACAAAGATCAAAAAAAGACAAAATAGATGGGAGGACTTTGTACCTGAAGGATTCCTGGTACACTTGGGTGAAGGGATTTGTCATGTTGCACAGATGCACAGTTCTCCTTTATTACCCAGCAGTGTCTGCCTTTTGGAAATTGCTCTGAAGAGTTTGCGATTCTTGCTTTACCTGTTACACATTCCCAAAGTATTAACCTGGAAATCAAATTATTTACAGAGAAGTTGAAAATTTAGGAAGTCTCAGCATGTATTGCAATGCCTGAATCAGCTGGAAAGTGAAGGAATTTGGTTGGGGGATACAGAAGGACATGCCAAGAAATGCTCTCAGGCAAAATGTGTGCATTCCAGATTAAAAGCCAGAATTCACAATTTCTTATGCAATGGCCTTACCAGAGGAAAAAGTCAGAGTACTTTGAAGGAGG
>NW_009600729.1:0-10796 GCF_000690535.1 Cariama cristata
TCCCCCCGCTCCCCTCAGGCATCCGAGTGCCCCCCAGCCTCCCTGTGAGGAGGACACCCGCTCCCCATCCTTTCACTCAACCTCCGTGACATGAGACGTTCGCCCTCCCCTGAGCCCGTCCCCACACGGATACCGAGCCGGCTCCCGGCTCTCCGTGGATCCTATGCTTTCTTTATTTCCCCCCACCTTGGTGTATGAGGTAGGTGTTTGCTCCCATATGGCTGGATCGTTGCACACTCCCCTCCATCCCCCTCTCTGCGTTTGGTGAGGCAGAGCCGGCTCTCCCGTGGCACACTGGGGGAATGTGTGTGTGTGTGTAATTCTTGCTCACACCTGTTGTCTTCTCCCTCTGGGGAATGTGCATCTCTGTTCCACCCTTCCGTGACCGCTGAGGTTTGAGGTGGCAGCCAACCCACCTTTGAATCGGTTGCAGGAGGAATGTGTATGCGTGCCAGGGTGGTTACCTGCTCCTTCCGTCCCGCTGCTTGTAGGTGGACCCACCTGGCATGGAGGGGATGCAAGTCTGTATGTAACCACATTGAGACACTCATGTGCCTCTGAACATGCCATCTATTTGCACATCATAGGTGGCGATGTCCATAGGAACACTTTTGGTCTGCTGCTGCCCCAGGGAACACGCTACCTTTCACAAATGCCACTTGTTCAACACGGGGGTTGACATCCACCCTTGTATCCTTACAGTCATGTAGCCATAGTTCCAGCTGTGTATGCAATGCTCTCTTCCAAGGGAAATGTGAGGAGAAAGCCGTGTCTTCACAGGCACTGCACATATTCTACAGTGGGGGACACCATCATTACATAAATCTGCAGAGGGGACAGGCCTGACCACCCTGCAGGCAGGAGTGATGAGGGGAGCTGTATCCAGTCTGTGTTTAACTTGCCCTCACACCCTCCTTCCAACGTGAAAAAAGGCATGCTTGTTTCTCACCTAAGGAGGCAGACCCCCATAAAGGGTCATATCTGTTTTCCTGCCCTTATTTGTGCTGGGGTTTGGAACCTAATCCATTCTTTATGTAGTGTAATTAGGTAGAGCAGTACAAACCCACACTAGAAGAATATATTAGCATATTCCTAAGATCTTTAATGTACTGCCTCCGCATGCCCTTTTGTGTCCCCATTTGCCTGCAGAAGATAGTTGTGTTGTATGAGCAAAGGAGCAGACAAGTAGTCACTTGTCCCACAAAACAGCAGATGCTATACCTGCATGCAAACATGTGATAACATGAACCTAAATTCTCAGCTACTGCTGCACATAAGGGTATTTATACCTTCATGTATGTGGAGATGTATGTGCTGACTGCATACTTGTATCTATCCCAGCTATAAGGAACAGAGTAATATCTCAGATGTGTGGTAAACGTCATATGTAATTGTTATTTAGGTCTGTCACTTGTTTGCTGCTGCTGAATGGATTTCATAGCAATCCATATGCACACCTCTGTCATCATATCAATATGAGATCATCAGATCAATATGAGAGAAATTTGAAGGAAACTTGATGAATGAAACTACCATGAATTGGTAGCATGAATTGCCTTGCTAACCTTTAACTGACTCAGTAACAGATGTGATAGTGAAAGGGATAAGACACGATAGTGGAACTGTATGCAGTTAGAAGAATGACTTTCAGCTTGTCTGCCCAAGCAAGATGTTTTATCTCTTTTCTCTTTTGAAGTTGTAGTCTAATAAAGACATGCCGTGATACAAGATAAGTAGTCTGGAAATCCAGAAGTGTAGCTTGTTTGGTGTGACCCCATACTGATCCGAACTGTTGGAAAACGAAATTATGTACTGGAAAAAAATTCTTTGATTGGCAGTGATTACATTTCAGTATTTGTATATTCTGTCTGTTCTGTACAAGCATGAGCTGTGTGTTGTATGTATAGGTAGTACATGCTTGTTACATACTTACTTGTTTTTGTAAGTTTTCTAGTCAGAGGAGCGCTCAGGGGAAGAGTCGTTGCCTTCAAGCATTAATGTGCTTTTGCCAGAGTTTACATAGAAGACATTCGGGATTTTCGTTCTCTTTTTGTTTGGTATAAACAGCAGTGTAGAGCAGGCCATGTCTCAATCTTGTAACAACGGCAGCCCTTTTTTCATTGTCCCCTCTTAGGAGAAACATGTGTTAATCTATAGTTACTTTATATTTTTGTTTGTAACAGTATGTTAACTGTTTAATGGGAATTGTTTGCCTGTGAGTTAAGTAGTATGTTATATTTCTGAAAAATCTGTGTTCCTTTTCACTTGTTACATTACATAAGTAGAATATATAAACAGAAGAGACGGTTGGCTTAAGCCCAGATTTCTGAAGCTCTTGGGGCGAACTCTTGATGGGAATTTTCTCTCTCACTTCCTCTCCATAGATGTGCATAGTATAAAACCGATACTTTCTTGTACTACTTGGAGTATGTCCTTGCAATGAGTGACTTTTACTTTTGGATTTGATCTGCTGACATGTCTGTGAAGCCCTGAAACTTTGGTGTTTAGGGTAGGAGTAGTCTTTCACTGCTAAAGGTTTTTTGCTTTAGCCAAAAAGAAGGCTAATTTTACTGAAAAATACAGAAGGTCCTTGATTTAGAGAAGACTTGTCTGGGGGGATTGAGTTTACAGATCTGAGGATCAGGGATTTCCAGAAAACTGAAATAGTGTCTGCATCTTGACAGTATTTTACCATTAGATGCTGACAGTATTATTGAATCCAGGAAATTATGGTCTGTGGCTACTCTCAAATAAATTACTATCAACCTTGTTTTCTAGAAAAGTTCTGAGTGCTTTAGGTAGGTATGAGGAAGACAGAAGTGTTAAACTTTAAATACTCCGTTCATGAATTTTTTTTCCTGAAGTTAGAAGTCAGATTTTGTGTAGCAATCGATAGACTTAGGAAAGGGACGTAGTTTGGTTGCCTTTAATAGCTGGGACTGAATTGTTTGGCTTTTCTAGTTCTTATTGCAGTTACATTCCATAGTAACTGTAGAGGCTTAACTATACTTGTCACTTTCTATTCCTGCAGCTTCTTGGTATGCTTTTTCTTCTGTGACTTTTCTTTGTGTTGAATATGTCTTGCTTGTAGAGACATGATAGCACATTTCTTCCTCAACCTCTGAAAGTTTTGCTGAAAAGCCGAGCGACCTGGTCAGATGAACTTTCAGGCAGTATCTTTGCACACAGAAGGGAGTTTGCATGGTGTGCAGTACTGCTAGAAGAAAAGAAAACCTCTACATAAAGTATCTTCAGTTTAGTCAGATGTTTTAAACCACATCAGTGTGGATGCATTGCAAAAACCATTTCAAAAATAATAAATGCTATTCTTATCACTTTTATTACAGGCTGGCTTATGCAGAAGACAGTGGCACAGTAATCACATAGTTCTTAAGTAATAGTATGCAATTATATTCCTCAAAACCACTGGGAATGCTGGAAGCATGTTGGTTTATAAAAGAGGAAGAAAAAGCCCCAAAGCTGTTACTTAAATGTGTAACCATGGCTGCCTGTATCGCTTTGACGTCTTTCTGTAGGCTTTGGCTGTGTTTCTGCAGACAGATCCTCTGAACCTTTTCTACTGAATACCTGTTTTAAGCATTTCTATTGCGTGAGTTAGACATATGAGGAAGGATTAATTGCTGCTGCTTGTGATGACATGGGAGAGAAGCAAATTTTTTTTTTTTTTAATTAGGTGTTAGATTGTTTGAAAAGAAATGCAAATTGAAGTATTTGAATGCTAGTTTGGACAGTATAAAATTTTGGAAAGAATATGTATTTATTTTTGGTACTTTAGAATGCTCAGTAGACGACAGAACTCCTACCTGCATTTTTTTAAAAATGTTTGTAAACGGACTGTGCTCACCAGGCAATACTGTCCTGAAGACCATGCTAGCCTGCCTGGCAGCATCTTTGAAAGTTGTTTGGACTGTGTAACTGCAGATTTGTTTTCAAGATGGTTCAAAATTCACAGTAGCACCTGAACAGCTATCTGAGAACCAGTACAATTTTAATTTTAGGTTTTGGGGCACTTTAGCTTGAATTATGACATCTAAGTGCTTCCTGTGGGATCATGTAAAGGAAAAAACCAAATAACATTTACAAGTTGTCTTCCCTCACAGTGAAATTCAGGAATGCATTTGTTTGTACCCAACAGTTGGAAGTTTTTTCTGCTTGTCTTTCTGAAAAATTTATTTCTTGTTTTGGGAGTTGATACTGGTTCAGGTGAAATATGTTCCTTTCCGTCCTCTTTGCTAATAAAAAAAATAAATTCTTATTTCCCAATTTGTTTTTAAAATAAACAACTGTGTGTATTAGATTGCCATACTTCGTTCTCACTGATTTTCTCTAACTCCTTTATTAACGTATTTCTTTCACTTCTGTGAATTCTTCTAATTATAGCAGTAGATGTACGGTTGGTTCCAGTTATTATAAATGCAGGTTGTACTGGGAAGGATGTCACAGATACAGACTAGTTTGTTTGTGTGACTGCATGTTTTCATGGACCAAAGATGACCGCCAAATGGACTCGTCTTTAGACTTCGGTTTTTATTTGGTCACAGGGGAAGAAAAGAGATTTGATGTGCCCCTCTCCTTTTAAGAATTCTGTTTGATAATTACTGCTTTGAATAGGTTATAATTCATCATCTTGAATTCATATTTTGATTACATTGTGGATTTTTTGGATGAGGCCTCTTGAGAACCTTTCATTTTGCTCGTTTTATCCAAACTCTCATCAATGAAAAGAACATCTTTGATTATAAACCTGAAAAAAAGAATAAAACTCCCTTTCTTCTTTGTGTTCAATAGTCAGTCCCTTCCTACAGCCTTCCTATGTTTATTTGAAGATTTCTAACCTTACCTATTCTGTCTCTTACACAAATAATATCCTAAGTATATAGGGAGAGGGAGAGAGGAGGAAGTATGTTTGTTTATTCTCACAAATGAATTCAGTGTTGCCCTGCAGCCAAAACTTACGAAATGTAACTCTTTTCTGAGATGACTGTATAATGTCTCTTTATATCTTAGCTAAAAAATGAAGGTAAATCTGTTTTGTAGTCTTCGTTAGTATCCAACAGTATGCAATTCCACACTGTAACTTCATAATGCGGTCTGCCTGGACATCTCTGTATTAACATATTCTAGTTTTTTTTTTTTTCTGATAAGCAATGTTTTGTGAAAGAGCTTTGTCAAACTAAATGGATTTTTTAGAAGCATAGACGTGCTTAGCGACTTACAACTGCAGAATACCCTTTAAAGCCCTTTGGTCTTTTTTTTCTTCGCCAAGTCTGAGTATGTCCTTGCTTGTGGATCATATAAACAGCAAGGCTATTGACTCGTGTTGAAAAGAGTCTATTAGTTCTTTTGCTATATAGAGTCTAGTCAGTTGTGCTTTTGAAAGTTACCTCTTTTGTCTGAAGATTTATGTGCCCATAGCTGAAATGCAGTCAGTGACTTTGCAGGTGCTGTCAGGCACAAAATAAAGTGAAATTAGCTCAGAATGCCTTTTGTTGCGTAAAACAAATTAGGAGTACTCAATTGCCTGGTTACTGTTTCAGAATGTGGCTTGAGCAGATTAATGGCTTTCTACCACTGACTCTGTGTGTGTATGAGTATGTCTATGTGTCCATCTCCTTCCCCAGTGTGGTTTTTTGTTTGTTTGTTTCTTTTTTGGCTAGCTTGCTTTGTTTGTAGAGAAGCTTCAAAACTAGTGCGAGGGCTAAGAGGTCGGAGAGATGACCGCCTGGAAATCACAAGATAGGAGGGAGAGTGAAACCTCTGAATTTCAGCAGGGGTAAACTCAGCTATTTATTGAACTTTTACCCTTAAAATTAACTTCCCAGTTTAGGGTGGCTGTTTTTTAAACAACTCTACCTAGAATTGCCAAAGCCATGTTTGGCCATGCTGTGCATGTAAATGGATGAAAACTGATTGCTTTTGTAGAAATGTTGTCACTTTGCTGCCCTTGGCTCACCTGCCTTGGAAAAGATTGACTCAGAGCTCCGAAAGTGCTATTATGGTAGTAAAGGTGCTACAGGTTCCTCTTCAAATGCTTCTAGCTGAACAACTTTGTGAAGATCCACTCGCATGTGATTGCATGCCTTAAGGGAGGTAGAAGCCAAATATCCCTAAGTGGTTTGTGAGCCTCCTTTTCTTCCTTCCCCCTGCTCTGTTTCTTTTATGTCCTTGGTACAAAAGACATCTTGGTTTAGACAACTGTAAAACAGGAGGGACAGTGTGAATCTTTATACAGTTACTATATATAGAGTTTTGAAAACACTAAATAGTTTTGTGAGGGGAAGAGGCCAGGGTAGAATTGGCTATGACAAAGTAGAATGAATATTTGCCCAGTAGAACTGTGACTTGGAAGAGGAAGGGTGCAAATGCCAATGTAACATAGATTTGAACAAGAAAATGAGTAGAAAGAAGATACTACTTAAAGGCAGAAGTGTCATATGAAGTGAGTGAAAATTTATGAAGTACTGAGTCAAAATATATGAAGTGGTGGAAGTGAAAGAAGGGAAAGGATTTTAAGCAGGGAGGTGAACTGTGTATTCTTGGTTGAATATAATGGCTTGGGTTGCTTTTCTGATATCTGTAAAACTGAGAAAGAATGGATTTCTTGAGCAGTTACATTAATAATAATGATGATTAGAATTTTGTAAACAGAGAATTAGATAAATATGAAGAAAATTATTTTACTCTAATATACATGACCTTTACAAGCTTTATGCTGCAAATAATAGTTTAAAATTCATACTTTAAAAGATTAACTGTTGAATTTAAGTTTGGGAAGCTTAGCATCTGTTTGCCTACAGAAGGAAAAGCCAGTGACTTTTTTGCTGCTGGCAGAGTTACAAGGGCAACCAAGATGGAGGGACTGCTGTTTTGCATGTCAGAAGGACCATTCTAGGAAGGATGAGTAACTTCCCCAGGCCACAGACTGTTCTTTCTGCCTGCCCTGTTCTTGCTGGCTCTGTTAGTCAGCATCTCCTAGATTTGTGAACATTCCCAACTTGGTTAGATTACTAATTCACAATTAAAATCAGTATGATTTAAATAATCTAAATGGCACTTCTGAAACCAGAGGGGTATCCTTAACATGTTCTATGGACACCAGAATTATGAAAATAGCATACCCATTTATTGTTCTCCCATATGTAAAACTGAAAGAGGCAGAGATGTTATCACCGTATTCAACATCCAGATCACTGTCAAAAGTGGAAATGGGTGTTACGTCTTCTGACTGCTCTCTGCTGACCGTATTTTGCAAGGTATAATACACACATCGGAGTAGTTCTTTGGAAAGGTACTGAGGAGTTAAGCTTCTGGAGGAATGATTACTTTCCACTAAATTTGTGGGTAGATACGTCCTTATGGGAGGAGTTCAGTTCTAAAATTCTAATGCTTCTCCCCAGCCTCTTTTCCCTCAGGGTGTGTTGCTGGCCAGCTTGTCTTTTGATCCCTTTCTTTCCTTGTATGGTGCAGAGCACTATAATATCTGTAAACCTCCTTACTATTTAAAAATAGAAATAACAATAACAGTCTTTCGTCCTTCTATCCCAGTTCATGGGAGAAATATTTTTTAAAGAAAAAAAAAGAAGTCAAAACTTGTGAGTGAGACAAGAGCCAAATGAGGGTTAGTTTTGCATTTTAATTTAAAACCTGAGGTTTGCACTCACTTTTGAAGCTGCATTAAATGTTTCATGTTCAGCTGAGCTTGTGGAAATTCTGACTCCTTTAGTTAAAAGCTAGCTGATAATCTCATGATGCCAATGTGAGGTAGCTCTTCTAGGTATGATTAGAGAAGTTACTGGAAGTAGCTGGAGTTATTGAGTATCAGAATAGAGTTCTTGAATTGATCTTTACGAGCAGCAGAACACTGTGTTAACGGTGACCTGTGCTGCTAAATGGATAAGGTTTTTATGTTCCTTTTCTGTAGCTGGGTGATTTTATTCCTTGGTGCAAGTTGCAGTAATTGTAATATTAAGTCTGGAGGATGCAAACTTGTACAAGCGGTTTTCATTTTCTTGGTTTGGAAATACTCTTTGTAGACTGGAGGAAATTATTTGTACTGAATGAATAGGAAAACACATCAGAAAATACTTGTCTGTTACCTTTGCTGTTTTTCAATAGGTTAATCTACTGAAATACACCAACTGCTTCCATATGTAAATTGCGAATGTTGTAAAGATTATAAATGTTTTGTGTCTCCCTACAATTGCTTCTGCACTTTTCTTGATAAACCTTCCTCTTTTGAAGTGGATGTTGCCAATATCTAGGTAGACTTGAAACAACTGCTTTAAAAACAGAACTTGTATTTCCTTCCAAAACTGCAGTGCTGTAAAATGCAAAATTGGTAACAGATTTAATTTCTAGTTTTTGGATTTAACTATATAGACTAGTTAGGTGTTTTCTACTAGTGCAGCCCTATAAATAGTTCTTTCTGGTAGAAGGAGACACTGCTGGGACAGCTGGCATTAATATGTGGGTGGAGGAATTAAGGTAAATAATTTTTTGAATTAAAGAAACTAAATTCAGCAACAGACATCTTGGAAGTATATTTAAACATGGCATGTGCCTCAATTTCTTCATCCTGTAGATTATAATATAAAGTAGTATGTTTCAGAAGTAGCAAAGTAACTATAAATGACAATTTCACTTGGATTTATTGTGTGTGTACGGACAGGTCAGGTTTTTTTGACATCTAAAGTCTACATCTTTGGTTGTGTTATTTGCAGTGGCATCACTCCTTTGTAGCACTACATTAGACAGGCAAAAAGTAAAAATAAAAAAAATCAGATGAAAAAGAAGGAAACCCTCCACATTTAAAAGTGAAGAGAAAAGCATGAATGAGAAGTTAGATCTGTTGTCTGGGAACAGGAAGAAACATGTTTGTAAAATGTGCGCGCAAGATAAATTGGTCATTGCTGAAACTGATGGAGAAGTTCTGGAAAATGGGCAAGAAATAGGGTAGGAAAAGGAAATTGAATCAGAGATTAATCCAAGGAAAGAAGTGGAGCAGAATACACCCTTGGATGAGGCTTACAGAAAGCAAGGCAAGATACCAAAAATACAACAGTTCATGTATAGTAAGAACCTTGTGTCAGAATGTAAAGATGGTGAAATTGCTGTCATGCTAAGCGAAGTTGTTATTGAAACGACTTTTTTTTCCCCTACTGTTTGAACATTTAACTGTTTATAAATTTAGTGACAGGAGAAATAGGGGGTAAAACTATTGAATACTTGACAGATTGTACCACTGCCATTGTTAAATTACTGTATTTTGAGAATAGCAAGGCCTAGCTGAATTTATTCAATTCAGTCTTTTTAAGGCACGGCAAATGTAGTAACAACAAAGCTGTCTGTTTATGCAGTGGGGAAAGAGGAAGAACATAATGTCATTCATATGTTATGTAATTAAGAAATACAGACAGTGATGAAGATTTCTGGGGTGGGATTGCTGGTCAAAGACGAAAGGAGCCTTCTCAGGAGTTGGTGGCAGGGGGAAACTGCCCCTCCGCAGCTGTGATTGGTTAAGGGGAGAACCTTAAATCCAGGTTTCCCATGCTTGTTGTATGTTGTGTTGCTAGGGTTTATTTTTAGGGTTTTTTTGGAGTTCATCCCAGTTCAAGAAAACTGTCTTCTTTGCCTTCCACCATGTACAATGTCGTTTCCCTACTCGGTAAGTTTTGCCTGCGATCCCTGTTCCAAGATTTGAATTTCAGTCTGGCTGAATGCCTACTCCTTGCTTGTGTTTCGTTTACCAGCCAGTTCAGATTGCTTTGTGTTAGTGACTTTTTTTCCTCACTCACACATGTCCTGTCACTTGCAAGTTTTACCAGACATGGTATTTTCTGCTGCTTAGTAGTATTTTTGAAGAAAGATTATGACCAAAAACTTGTTTGTGGGATCCATCTAAAATGTTTTATATTTCCATACTTTGTCTTATTTTAAGACCTATCAATACCAGTACTTAGTTTGTATACAACAACATACTTTGTTATTATGTGTAGTTCTTGATTTTTTTTTTCATCTCTTATAAGCAGATGATGTAGTTTCTTAGTCAAAATGTGCAGAAACTAATAGAGTGCTTTACCAAATTATAACTGTGTTACAGTGGATATTTCTCATTCACCTGAATAATGAACCTGAAGGTGTACAAGTCCATGGGACCTGATGAGATGCATCTGCAGGTCCTGAGGGAACTGGTGGATGAAGTGGCTAAGCCACTGACAATCATATATGAGAAGTCGTGGCAGTCCAGGGAAGTTCCTGCTGAGTGGAAAAGGGGAAACGTAACCTCCATTTTTATAAAGGGAAAAAAGGAAGACCCAGGGAACTACAGGCCAGTGAGTCTCACCTCTGTGCCTGACAAATTTGGTGGCCTTCTACGATGGGGTTACAGTATTGGTGGATAAGGGAAGAGCAACTGAGGTCATCTGCCTGGACTTGTGCAAAGCATTTGACACTGTCCCGCATGACATCCTAGTCTCTAAATTCGAGAGACACGGATTTGATGGATGGAGCACTCAGTGGGTAAGGAATTGGCTGGATGGTCGCGCTCCAAGAATTGCGGTCAATGGCTCGATGTCCAAGTGGAGACCAGTGATGAGTGGCATACCTCTGGGTATGGGCCTGGCGCTGTTTAACATCTTTGTTAGTGACATGGAAAGTGGGCTTGAGTGCACCCTCAACAAGTTTGCCAACGACACCAAGCTGTGTGGGCTGGTCAACACGCTGGAGGGAAGGGATGCCATCCACGGAGACCTGGACAGGCTTGAGAGGTGGGGCCG
>NW_009600730.1:0-4750 GCF_000690535.1 Cariama cristata
GGCCCAGCCTTAAACGGTGACAACTTCATTGCACTGGGGTAAGACCAATGCCAGACGTGCATAATGGGTTCTTTCAGACAATAGAAAAGAAACAATTATTTTTTCTGACTTATGTGATAATTCCCGATAGAATGCAAAAGGGTGTTTGCACTGCATGCAGGAGATAAGATTGAACTGACTCATCTGGGCCCTACACACCCCCACCCCCACCCCTGAACACCTCCTGCTCACATGCCCCTCTTCTAAAAAACAGTCCTTGACTTCTCATGTGTGCCACATCACCTTCTGTTTCCTTATTTTTATGCATGCAGTTTACAGCTAACAGAGATCCACGGCTGTGAGTACTTTGGACTTTCACAATTTGAGCGCTGTTTTGATACCTAGTCATCATCTCTTTGAGTTGTAGAAGTCCCATTTGTACTGGAGTTCCTTTCACTCTTGCACTCCCCCAGTCTGTGTGGTGAAGCCTTAAAGTTTTTAAAGTGTCTGTTACATACATTTCATTATTACTTGACTACACTATAAAGGAATTCCAGTGCAAACCAAGTTGCTATCTACTGACTTTAACTGAAGTTCTGTCTGTTCTCATGTTCCAACAATGTCTTCAGCTAACACAAGACAGGTGAATTGCTTTTCCACTTCTACCATGTAATTTGTAGATTACACTGAAAGTAGTGACACTGATCTACTTATCTTTAAATGCGTCTCAGGTACTTCTCAACTCCTTCAAGAGTCTGTTTAGGCATCCTCTCTCTCTCCTTCTGGACTTGTTATTGTCTAGATGTAAAAAGTTAGGAAGGAGGCCTTAGAGGATTCAGGGCTCAGCAATTATAGGACTGTTGTGGATGGACTTTTTTCAGTTTATTTGATTCCCAGAAAAGGAAAGACAAAGGAGTGAGCAGGGCTGGGTCACCCTCAGACACAACTACAAAGCCCCTTGGGATTGCAGATGAGGAATGGAGTCGAGGACTGTACCTGCAGACGGTTTGCAGGTCTGGGCCAGCAGAGGACTGAAAAGACTGATCAGTTATGGTTGTAGAGCCCAGAAGATTGCAACCAGTTTTATATGCTACTTCCACAAAACTTTTATAAGGTAGGAATATGGCTAACAATGCAGATAATTTTTAAAAGAAGGCTGTAGTGGTTGAGGTGTCCTTGGACTTAAAGTATACTCTCTGAGGTATGAACTCTTAGGTCTTCCATATTTTGAGCTGCAATTAGAGCTAATGGATTTTTTTTTTTACTGATCAGCCTTTAAAATCTCATCAGGCTAATGTGATTTGTACACTTGATGTGTGCATTTCATCTACATTTTTGTTATCTGCCAAAGAGTAAACTACATAATGAACTGGAATGCTGTGTTCTAACCTCCTAGATAAATCATCATCATTTCAGCCATCATCATAGTAATATTGCTAATAAGTCTGTGGCAAATTGTTTTGACTTTGGTACGAGGGGGATTTGGGCTTTGGGAATTAGCAATTGGGAAACCAAGGCTTCAGTATCACTTATTGCAGAATGAAGAGAAAAGAGAAAATGGAATATTTTTACTTTCTACTTTTTGAGAAACCTTGCTAGTATTGGCATGAAACTGCGTAAATGGAGGAGTTAGTTCCAGTTAATGCAGCAAAGTTGCTCCCTGCCTTGAGCTTCTTATTGTAAGATCTCTTTGAAAGTAGCAGCAGGAGCTTTGCTAGATTTCCCATAAAACAAGGACTACACAAACAGCTGAGCTTGGAGAAGTAGTTGGCTATTCATCAATTAAAATCTGACTGTTTTATTACCTTTGAGGTGCGTGGGTGGGTGCTGGTAATAAGCAGGAAATAAAGTGCTTATAAGCCACGAGATGTCTGCAGATACCTGAAGTGAGTTCAGATGATGCTTTTATAACCTTTATATCAGTGAATTTGTTATGGAGACCTTATTGTATGCAGTGATACCCTCTAGAAATGATGTCACTGGCCACCGAAAAGTGCCATGATATGGCTATGTAACTCAAGAGGATAATATTATTCGTTGTTGTAGCAGCTGCTGTTGGGTCAAATATCCTTTAATCATTCTTAACTAAGTCAATAACCCCCTGAAAACAGTAAAGGAATATTTTAAGAGTATTGACATTCCCATCCAGATATGAATTTTGAGGACTGGGATGCTGAAAGTGAATGCAGACTGAAAACTAATCCTTTTCAGTGTGAGGAAAAACAATATTTATTGTTCATTGAGTGGCATAATAATAGACTTGAACAACTGAAATCAGAAAAGTATTTTGCAGATGAGCTAGGGAAGACATTGAGAAGGACTACAAAAGACAGAAATTGCATCCAAGAGCTGACTGCCAACATGCTCTGTTAAGTGTATTGAGTTGAGAACAACTCTTTAGGTGATCGGTTTTGACTATTTAGGATTTGGAAGACACTTCTCCAAAAATAATAGGTAGGAGTGTCAGTACTACTAGGAGTCTTTGAAAATGGTCTTTGCCCGTGAACAATATCATGCTGTGTGAACTGTCTAAGTCTGGTGCTTTCTTGCTACTATGTTTTGGTGCAAAATAAAATTTTGCGTGAATATGCATCGCTTTCTTGGGCACAAGTCAGTCTACTGACTTAAAAATCTGGGAACATACCTGATATACAGGGCGCACTGCAGTG
Organism: Cariama cristata; assembly: GCF_000690535.1. Taxonomy (NCBI): domain Eukaryota; kingdom Metazoa; phylum Chordata; class Aves; order Cariamiformes; family Cariamidae; genus Cariama; species Cariama cristata. Next base: position 2,649 of record NW_009600730.1, read on the forward strand.
GGGAGAACTAGCACATACGGCATTTGACCATCTATTTACCTCAAGTAGCTGAATTGTTGCACATCTTAGGTGTTGCTTTTTTTAAATTTTAAAAAAAATTAGTAGTTGAAGAAAGGCAGCACTGGTAATTCAGCCCAGGGTCACTACCTACAAGACAGGCTCTTAATCTGCTGGAACAAGTGCTTGGCAATATTAATGCTACTTCTATTTATAAACTTAAAAGTAGGTTATCCACCTTTGTTTAATGCTGAGGTACTGTTTGATGGCTCCTGTCTTTAGACAGATACTTTTGTAACAGTGTCAGCCACAGCACTAGATGTAAATTCTTTTATTAATTCTTTTAATTATTTTTTCATTTGGTGCATTCTGTGAGGAATCCATTGTAAAAATAACTATTGTCATAAACTGCTATAGCCACTGTATTGGTTTGATTATTGTTTGTCACTAAAGGTAGTGTTTATGGTAGTTTTGGCATTGCTCCTTCCTAATCAGGAGGATATGCTGTAAGTAAACACATTTATTTTAGCATTTTGTATTGCTTTAATATACATTTATTGAGATTCTTAATTTTTATATTTCCCCATTATGTTAAGAAATAGACAATAATTTATTTTGTATTTATTTATTAGATAATTACCTTTTTATTCATGGCCTGTGTCAAACTAACTTCGCATGAAAATTGGAATTCAATTACTGCAAAAGCACAGTTTAAAATCGTTTCTGTTACTTGATTAGAATTAACAGACTTTTTTCTTTACAGGTGCTGAAACCTTAACTTGAAAATTGTTAAATATCTCTAATGACAGATTAGTGAAGAAAAACCTAAAAGCATTTTTATATTTTAACTTAACAGAGTTAAGGCAAAACCTTTCATGTGTCACAGAAATGGAAAGACTTTGATTTTTTTGGAAAGGAGATTAAGTAAATATAATTTTGATTAAGCTTTAGGTCTCATGTCCTCAAACGTAGAGTTTTTGTATCCTGTCACTCCTGGTGGTAGGAACTTGTGACTGTGCTAGGCTATGCACCACTTTTGCACTCCATAGTTCTGATTTGGGAATCTGTAATCAAGATAGTATGGTCTTGTTCAGAAAGTTTCATTTCTTATGTGAAGTGTTGCTGTCTGTATGTTTTGTTTGGGTCTTTTCTGGTTAAGTGTTTTTTTCCTTAGTATGTATAAGGAGATTTAATTGGTTGAGTTTCTCTTTAAACAAATGCAGCAGGTTTAAGCTGTGGATTGCCATACATCCACTTCTAACTTGGAACGGGTTTATTTTTTTAAAACAGTTTTAATAAAAGATAATTAAACTTTCTTTGTTTTGGTCTTGTTTGCCCTCTTAATTTGCATCTTCCTTAGCAGAATCAAAGTAGTTCAAGCACTAACTCTTAAGAATTCCACAGAAGCTCAGAACTGACTAGACTTCTAGAGGAATGAGAAAGACATTTAAGTGACATATCAGTTTCTATAATTACTGGGATTAAAATGTATTTTCCACTCTGAAACCTCTGTCTTGAAGTTTTTCTTTTGTAATGTCAAATTGATTCTCTTCATGCATGGTTCTTTTTCAAAAATGAATTATTTTGAATGGTTGAGTTTTGAAAACTTTTAAAAACAATGTATTTTATTTGAAATCCATTTTGTGCTTATAAATGACTAAAACATAGCTGAGGGCCTACTAGACAAATCTGGCATATCTTACAGATCTGAGATGTAGATGAAATGAATTGCATATCTGAGGGATGAACAATGTCACCCTTATTATACTTGTACATTGTGATCTGCAGTCATGTTTCCTTGTTCAGTTTATGGCTTATGAGCTGATAAAAAAAGCTGATAGTGTGTATACAAAAGAAACAAGTCTACAGGGTCGGATGGGGTTCACTCGAGGATACTGAAGGGGTTGGCAGATGAGCTTGCCAAGATCAGCTACCGGCAGCCGTGGCTAACTGGAGAGGTCCCAGACGACTGGAGGCTAGCCAGTGTGACACCCATCTACAAGAAGGACTGGAAGGAGGATCCAGGGAACTACAGGCCTGTCGGATTGACCTTGGTCTCGGGGAACGTTATGGAGCAGATCACCAGGCATGTGCAGGACAATCAG
>NW_009600731.1:0-18159 GCF_000690535.1 Cariama cristata
CTTCCAACCCAAACCATTCTGTGATTCTTCCTAAAACCCACATGACTGTTTATTCCTTTCTTAGTTATACCCTTGAGGAATAACTAGTCCAGGGTTTTGTTTGAGCACTTTGGACAGACAACTGTCCCTGTTTGCTTCACTTGGCTTCCAGTCAGGGAAAACCTCTGAAAATCCCTCTGATACCCTTCTGATCTTTGCGCTCCTTGTGGGGAATTTCCACATTCCCCATCCCAGACCTGCTCTGAGAGGCATCATCCAGAGTTGAGCAGTATTGCTGGCAACCAGCTGCTTGTTTTACCCGTGAAGTCATCCACAGTGTGATTGCTCCTGTCACAATTTCCCAGATGCAGTTTGGCTATTACATGCAAATGCCTCTTATGAAATGAATATACAAAGCTAAACGAAAGCCTCCTGTCAAAACAGAGGTTGTGATAAAGATGCTGCTCACAGAACCAACACCGAATTTACACAGACGTATTCCCAGTCTGCATAAATATCACTCACTTTGAAAAGTATGGTTTTCCATTGTTCTATAAAACAAGTGGAAAAGAGCTCAGAAATACACAGATTGCATCCTCACACCTTAATATGATCTTCAAAATAATTTTTGTGAGAACTGGTTACCAGGAGGGAAGTAACTGACAGCAAGTTAATGCACCTCAGTAACGTCATCTTTAATAACTCACAAGTGCTCTACTGAAGCTCCTAAGTTGTTGTGTTACTTTAATACTTGAATTTTTTTAACAACAGGCCTGAAATCTCAATACTATACATATTACTCTTCAAGGACTTCTCCACAAGAGAATGCAACCAGTTGGTTCAATACTGCTGGGCTGAATTTCACTACAAAAACTGGTAAAAGGAATTTTGCAAAGTACTGCTGCAGGCACAAAACTGCATACACACACATACACACCTGGAACGTACGCAAGACATGCACACAGCCACAAAAGGGAGCAGGGTTCAATAGCCTAAGCAAGAGATAGACTTCAGTTATAAGTCACACCTTTCACCTGAGTTTGAACTTCAAAATATATCTGAAAGAGAAATAAAGCTCTTTAATCACCATAGAATGAAACATACACCATTGTTCTGGTTTCCTATTACTTTTTAATTTAAGATTAAATTCTTTACTAACTCCAATGCGTGTTGTGGCTATAGAAGAATATTTTCATCTTCAAGCTCTGTCATGAAACAGACGAAGGAACGTTTTCAAGATGCAATCTGGTCTGCGGCCATAAAGCAATGTGCTAGCATCTGCTGCCATTTTCTCTTTTCCCTGTGCTGACCTGGTAGAGAGATGGGGTAGCTGGTGGGCTTGTCACCATCCGTGCTTCACGCTCGTGATTGTTCACACAGGAAAATTACTCACTGCTTATAGGATTACTGCATTAGGCATTTTTTTGCCAGAGTTAGGAACAGGTTGCTAGGAATGCATAAGAACGGTAAGAGATGTGGTGAAAGAGCTCATACCTTCAGTCTTCTTTGCGTTCTTTACGCAGGCCTAACAGAAGAGAATAACTGCTGGTGGGAGGGACAAGAAAGATCCTGCCTAAAATCCTGTTTCTAATGTCAGGTTAACAAGCATTGGATTTCAGTGGAAGCAATTACTCCAGAAGGAAGCAAATAGTGAGAGAGAGAAAATGAGCTAAGAAAAATGGGGTAATATGGAAAGGAGGAGAATGAAACAAAAAATCCCAACAGAAAAATAGAGATAGGAAAGGCTTGTACCATCTAGATCAGTTTGTATCCCACAGTAGTATACATAAATCATCTTGCACAATTTCATACTTTGAATATCTATATTTGACAGAGCTCTAGAAATGAATTTAAGTTTCAAAATGAAGTTATCTCTAGGGAAAAAAAAGCAGTCCCTGCGGGCCACCACTCCTTATGCTTCTGCAGAGAAAAAGAACACTTCTAACAACATTTCTTTGGCCAAGCAGATTTCCTTTGCCACTACTCAGATGAAAAATGTGTACAGCTCTCCAGAAATGCTCTGCAGTTAGAGTCTCCAGTGATGGCAGACTCAAATCTATCAAGAACATCAGATGAGCCAGCTAACACAAGTCTCACCTACAGCTATGGAAGCTACCTTTCTGATCCATTAACTACACCATAGCTGATCTCCTGGGAGAACAAACAGCCAACCTGGATGCTGCCAAAACAGACTTGCTGCTTTCCCATCAGTTGCCAAAGCAGTTCTTCTCACCGGGAGAGCTGCGCAGAGCAGACGGCAGATGGCCTCTCTCCTGTCCACACCGGATGCGCATCCAGAAGCTGAACTCACAACACCATTATTCAAACTAATATTAGATTTTTCTATGTTACTTCAGCAGTACCACAGCGATACCTAATCCAATTTGCAGAAGTAGTCACTGAAATCTTGATGTTTTGGCATTGGCAATGTTCTGCACATAAAGAGAGATGCTAGTAAGCTTCTGAGAAACTTTCAAAGGTTAGAACAGTGGCTAACATATGCTGCATATTAGACAAATAATTTACAGGAGATTACTGAGATTCTCTGAAGCTTATTCTGGACAGAAGAAAATAAAATCACCAAACCTATTGTATCCACTACAGTAACTACAATGAGTATCCTCCAGAAGAGACGAATACAATTAAGATGTACCTTGCTCATGTCTGTGCACGAATGTATGTGTGTATAGACATGTAGGTGTATGTAGATGACAGAAAAAAGAGATAAGGAACAGTTGGCAACACTGCTGTTTAAATTACCATGATTCAGGATTAGCAGAGCACATGCGACTCAGCAATTTGTTATCTCCATCTGCAAAATCGGGTAGGCACTAGTGAATCATTTATAATTTACATTTGGATCAAATTTTTATCCAGCTTTCTGTTACCAAGTAGTATGTTTCTGCTATCCTTTTTCAATTTTAGAATGGTATTATTTTAAAGAATTAGCATGAAATCTTATTTATAAAATGGAGAGCTGTATCCCAAAAAGCTCTTAAGCAAACTCAGCAAGGACCAGGAAACCAGCTGAACATGCACTTCTAGCATGAAGTTTTAGCTGAAGAGATAAGGAGGAGAATTATATACTAATACATAATTATCATTAGAATTAAAATGTAAGTTATGCTTTTGTATTTGGTATAAATAGGACCTGTACACGACATTAGCGAAGTCATCACTAGTATTCTGCATTTACTCCTTGAATCAACACCTCAAAAGGATATTTAAGACTAAAGAAAAATTCCTAGAGAAGTTACATAGTCATATTCGTGAAATTTGCCTCGGGCAAGACCCAAAGAACCTCAGCCTATCTGGTTTATCCAAAAGAAAGCTAAGATGCAATAGCACATTCCACAAATACTGGCAGACAATAACAGATATCATACTATCTATAATGTTTTAATGTTTAATTGATTTTATTTTTAAATGTATCTTAACACAGGGTGGGATACATCCAGCCTATCATTAAAAACGTCTGTAGTGTAAACACCAATCTCTGACCTTTTCATCTGGAGCCCCATTACAGTTAATGAGCATTTCTAATAGTGCAAGTATCAACAACTGAAGCATCTTACTGAAACACCTTTAAAAAAAACCCATGCAGTTCAAATTCATGTCTGTATCGGGTAGAGGTTCTGTGGTTTGCATTGTCTAGGGATTGCTTTCGTGTCTTAAAATCTATGAATAACTACTGCTTTGCATAATTCTTGGAAGCTCCAGGAAGTAATTTTTTGCAGTTAGTCTCTTTTTAGCGAAAAACATACACTGTTCTCGATGCAAAGTGAAAAGTCACATATCCAGGACGTCAGAGTCCTGAAAGGCCATTTGGTATATGCTGTTTTCATCCATATGAATCTCTCCTTATTTACTTGTGAAATACCTTACGTTGATTCAAATAGCTTTCAACACACCTACGATGTAAGTGCCTGACACAGACCCTTCCTTCCTCAAGAAAAAGGGGGCTTATCCGTGACTCAGCTGCAGCATCAATACCAGCAGTTGGCTAAACAAACATCTGGATAATCGTCCTCCCACTGGCCCTGCCTAGGGAGAGTGGAGTGCTGACACGTGAACAAGGGAAAAGTTCTGACATCTGCAAGGATTCTGCTCCTAATCTACAATAAATTATGTTTCTGCAATAAGTACTTCTTCTGAGCAAAACACCAGCTTAATTTCCCTTCACAAATGAAGGACTATGGGTTATTTTGGGGACTTGTATACACAGTCTCTGTCACGTCAGTTACTGTGTTTCCTCCATGGCTACTGGCTTTCGTGACCCAGTCTAGCAAAGACTTCTATGCGTACCCCTAATTAGGAAATGTCTATGCTTGACCCTCCATATTTGCTGCTGATTTGATAATGATTCTATTCAATGCTTTGCAATAGCTATGCTTCAATATTCTGCCTAGCAAAGCCAAAGGGTTTTATCACCAGTGGCAGCAGTACTCAGGAGTAACATGCCAGTCACATTTTAACCCCAAGTGAGGTGTAACTTCAGGTTAAAGTTAAGAAACCGCAGTGGTAATCACATTAAAACATGTATGCAGCTGCAAACAGAAACTGTAAAAAAAAAAAAAAAGATTAATTGTTGAAGGCACGCAGTGCTACCTACTTCACAGTAAAATGAGTTGAAGTCAGAAATACACTTGAATCAGGTGATCTTAGTTGGACATACTTTGTCTTTTCACAGTCCCTATTGTGTTAACTACCAGAGGAAATTACAACCCTGAACAAAATTTTCTGAACAGAAAAATGGCAAGATAGAGTAACAGATATTGCTGTTCATAGCGAAAAAAATCTGATGGTTTTCTGTTAAAAAACCCAAATCTCAAAAGCACAATTAACTACACTGTTGGGAAAGCTCGTGCATATCCAAAACAGCTCAAAGGTGAAGACCTTTCATGAAGAAGACAATGCTATACATTTACATTTCCACCAGTTACACTGGCTGCTCCATGAAGAGCAGCAGATCACTCCAACAATACAGCTCAAGGATAAGAATGCGGAGCAGCAGGAGCCAAGGCAGTTGAGTAATTCATCTCTCTTGAGAGGAATAAGACACGATTGCACTCTCTGTACTGGCTGGCACAAACTCTTCAACAACAATCTACTATGTTGAAAACAGACTGGCCTTTGTACTTTGTTTATGCCTTTACCAAGAGTATCACTCTTAAAATACTTCAGTAATTCCAATATAACGCCTCCAATAAAAAAGGCAGCTGCATAGTTACAGAAATTAATGTATAATAAACAGAATGTATCCTATGAAAGTCTTTCCAGGAAAATATTGATTTGAACTGTTTCTGCTCATTCAAACACATTCAAATTGAATTCTGCAAGATTGTTGAGAAGTATGTAGTCTGAAGCAACAGTTACATCCAAATACAGACCTAACTCTTTCATACTTTGGGGCATTGCAATGCTCAATTTTAATGGGAAGAGTTTGCATTGTATTATAGAAATACAACTATATACGGATATTTAATTAGCTTATAGCATACTTCAAAGAGCTTTGTTAGACGAGATGCTACAGCTTATGCAATAATTAACACCATTACTCCTGCCGAATACCCACCAAATGATCTACTTGCCGCTCAATTTTCTCTTGAAATAGGTGAGAGTCATCATGCTCGGTCATATCACAGAATCATGTCTCGGAGTCAGACTGTGGGGAAGGCACAGAACGGGCACCTTGTGCCGCTTGCCTGCAGCCCAACAGTGTCCTTCCAAGTGCTGAGTCCCACCAGAGAGCACTCCTCTGCTGCAGCTCAGCATGGGTCAGCATCACTCCCAGTCCTGAACAAGACACGATCGACCGGTAGATCCTACACAAGGTTGTCTAATCCCGTAAGGTCAGAGAGTAAAAGGGAAGCTGCAATGTCGCATGACAGCTGCGCTGCCCTCCCCACAGCCTCTCTGTCATTTGACATGACAGGCACTGTCGGAAGACCGTGACCAGAGCTATACGCTTCGCCTGTGGCCTGCCCCCTCTCCATGTCCCAGGAGCTCAGGAGAGAGCCGTGCAGGAGACAGGCGGCTTACTGCCAGCTCCTTCCCTCCCTGGGGAGACATACTAGATGAGGAATTGCATGTAAGACATTACACCTGAGCTGCAGGCTTGCTGCAGCTGCAGAGACCCGCAGCACCACTGATGGGCTCGCAGGCAGGTGCCCCATCCCAGCAGCAGAATAAGCAGTGCTATCTGCCACTGCAGGGAAATGCACTCTCCTGCACTTCCACCTCCCACTCTTCCATAAGGACCTTTGTCCTTCATTTTGCTTTTTTTTCAGCAAAAGAATACAAGTAATATTCGTCTTTACTGATGGCAGTTATAAATTAGAAACATCAGGAGATTGTGGCCATTTTGAATGAAGACAAAAAGCGTCAGGTATATCTAGCTGCTCCTGGGAACATGAGCTCGTTCATACAGAACAATGAGCAGGGGAATGGTCATTCTTTAATAAGAGAGTAACAGCATGTGCCATGCCAATTATGAGCTTATTGGTAAGGAAGGTATGACAACATGCACATGAAAAATTGAGACTGAGGAACACTGCAACAAAGGTGGATAAAATCTTTCTCAAACAGAAAAGGTACATGAGAGTGATTTGATGGACCTCATCTCAGATACAAAATAGGTTTCAGGAATGAAAGATCTGTCTCAATCTGTCTCATGAACACTTGTCCCATGGGGAAAAAAGATACAATAAGGTGCATTTATAAGCGCAGGGGACAGAACTGCTACGAAAGTCTGCTCGCAGCAGCATGCATTGCTGCAGGTTTGAGAAGCACACCGTCCTCTCACATCACCACACAAGTCCAGCTACTAGCTTCGTCAGATCTGGCTGATAAGATGCTTCACTTATACCTGTAACTCAAAATAAGAGCCTAGGCACAGTTTCTGTAAGGACCAGAACTATTACAGTCTGTTATGATGCTAAGCACAGTGCAATAGTATCCCGTACTCAGTAAGGTGCAACTGAGCCTTATCCCATACTTGTCATTCAAATGGCAAGACACCCACCGACTTCCAGGAACTCTGATCATGCAACTGGAATCACAAATAACTATTAATAAGCTGCACTTCTGCCTTTGTGGGTGTAGAACTCAGCTTTCTAGAATGTAAATAAAACCAGCTGAACAAAAGAGTTACCTCTCTCCAGAGATTATGTGATAAATCAAGGTCCAAAGACTGAAATCATGCGTACAACATGTGCCGTTTCACTAGCATTGAGCAATATAATATACAAAAAGTCCTGTCATTGTAATTTGGAAACAGACAAAACAGTCACATAAATATCTGACTCTGTAAGAATGAATTAAACAATAAAACCGGAGATTTCGGGTTATTTTTCAGACAGGTTATCTAACAATGACTACAAAAATAAGTCTGATCTACATTAATTTGTTCATTAAATTAAAATTAACCGAAGCAGTATGTAAAATAGAAATGCAAGGAGGTATCTCACAAAAAAAAAAACCCAAACACCCACATAAGAAGAATTACTGTTATTTGCTTATATGGCACAGTTCCCTTGGGTTCAGTACTCCACAAATATTCAACAAAACAGTTTGTCAATGTATCAGTCAAAGACACCATGGTTCAGACTCCCAGAAGGATTTGGGCTAGAGGTAGGTACCTACGGGATTCACTATGGGACTACTCTAAGCTGATGCTTTCCTTGTCCAGCAGCAGAAAATTAATGAAGTTATAGAAGATAAAAGATGCAGAAGTTAAACATGTCAATGCTAAATAACTTTAAGCTAAGGAACCATGTTTTGCCATTAGGAGCGTGACTTCCTGTCTTCCTGTTCTACAACAGAATAGCGGATTTCACTTCAAGCATTTAAAACCATATAGTGAAAACTGTTGCCAAAATTGTATTAAAAAGTCTCTTTTTTATGTTCTTACTTGAATGATAGTCTTAGGAATGTACATTAACTTAATGCAATCTTCAGGGGGGAAAAATCATACCTCCATACCCCTAATGAAAATCTAAGCATATTCCTATCAGCAGCTACATGCATTAGGAATCACTATGCCCAGCCGAGCTGCCACTGTTATTTCAACTGTCCATCGCAGTTGAAAATCGCAAACTAGCTTCATCAAAGGCATGTAATGCTGCTTATTGCAGTGTAACATGACTTTACAGGTAGTCCAAAGTTAGTCCACCTTCATATATACAGTCATCACTGAGCTATGGGCTTCCTACTGCCCAGCAATATGTATAAACAGAGCCAAGTCAGGAACGGCTTTAGCCTGCTCTAACCAGATCACCAGGTACCACCTTCCATGTTTCAAACATACATACATTGTGGAACCCAATAACTAATTTCTGAATAGTCAACAAAAATACAGATCAGGTCCTATGCTTCTGTATTATGTATACAAAAAGCTTATTTGGTATAGCTTTCATGGCAGATACAGTCTCAGAAGTACAGACTACTCCAACCTTCAAATAGGAACTGACAGACATGCCTATCAAATATCAATTCAAACCAGAGAAGTATCTCAATCAAAAAACCCTGCCGGTAGACCTAATTAATGCTAAAATGTTATATTTCAATATAGCTAAGATTTAAAAACTAATCACATTGATGATGTCAAAAGCACAACACTGCTGCTGTGCATTAATTCAGTATAAATTTCTGAATTACCAATGTTTTTACCACTTTTTCCACTGCACTGGGACTAATTATTTGCTACTAAAAAGCTCGTATCTTTCACTTCATTACTTAAACATGGTAATCAATAATTATTTTAAAACTGTATGTAAGAACTGAAAAAAGAAAAGTCACCAACCTCTAATAAGGTGGACTCTGTTTCAATGCAGATCCAGAGACAGTATCTAGAATTGAATACAGACACGGTTCAGTTGTTTGCTCAACTCTCAAATTTTCAATTACCAGTTCTGTTAGAATTTGTCATGCATACCTTCACAGCTTTCTCTTAAAATCAGCTTTTCCCAGATGTTTCCTGCAATTCATAATCATGTGGGTTTCCAGACAGTCACTTTCTTGCATAAAGATAAGACATATTAATAAAATCCTACCAAAATTAAACTTTAAAAGCAGAGTGAGTTTGTGCGGGTTTATTTTTCCTGATTACTTGATATACAAGCTATTATAGACTGCCTTTAAAAATAAGCTTGGGTACACATTTAGCTATTTTTAAAGTCATTAATACCTTACCAGAAAAACTTGACCCTAGAGCTCTCTACTGCACTAAATTACACTGAGATGCCTGCTGAGATACATGCAGGTATACCGTCATCAAACTCCTGCTTTCTCTAACATATTTCATTCTTCCCTTTATACTACCTCTTCTGATCCCTCCTTATATTTGTCTCCATACAGCAAATTTTGGCATGCCCTTCCAGAAAGATTCAAAAATCTTTACTCAACTTTGGCTTTGATTTCTTCTTCCCAAACCTTCTTTGATTCACAGCTGTAGATACTGTCAAACTACCTCTAAATCTACATTTCCTCGTAGCAGTTCGGGTGTAATATGCACTATACATCTGGATTAGCGGATCCAAGGTAGGAACTACACTACACTGGCACTACTTGCAATTTTTCAAACGTTTCCAAGATCCAGCGCAACCCAAACACATCATATAAAACAGATTACTCACTTCAGAAGCTGGCTACATAAACTAGCAGATTTCCAGCTCACTCCCATGCCTATATTTCCTTTTGTAACTGTAGTTCATCCCTAGTATACAAAGGATTTTTAAGTTGTGTCAATAGCCAAATGGACCATGATTTAAGTATATGAATGTGAGGTAAGGAAATTTTTAGATATATAAGGTCTAGTTGCTAATTCCACGGGTGACATAAAAGACCCAAGCACTCAGGCTCCAAAGCTATACTACTTTGTAGGTAGCTTAGTCAAGGTGTGCTCACTACCCTGTTTCTCTTGTGCTCTGATTTACTGCGATGCAAAATCAGATCTGCCCTTTGGTAATTTGATGACCGTTTACAAGATTGGAAATGTAATAATTTCTCATAAGGCTTCATTAAGTTGTGTCATTCTACTTCTTTCCACACCTATGTAAAGAGACACGACTTTCTCATAGCACCTTATCTCCAGAAGTTTAATGTCACAGTCTTTACACTGTGCTAAGAGGAGAAGAAAGATGATGACTGTAGTTCTAGGCGCATCCCTTCTCCCACTTATAAAGTAAGTGTACATGTTAAGGCATGGGGATTTAATCCTGCTGGTGCTGCTGACTTGGACAGAATATCAGAATATTCCCCATCTATAAAGGAATTTCTATTATGTCTACCTCCTTGTAAACTATGCCTGAGAGTCTGTGGACAAAAATAATTTGACCTAATCTTACAGAGCCACACACATAGAAGGACTCACTTTGTCATGCCTAAATTTTAGTCTCCGTTCACTCCTTTGCTGAGTACATATTTGCATGGTCCTAAGTCTTAGTAACTCTGAAAACTGGTTTTCAAGCAACACATTTATCTCAAGTAGGAAGTTCATGGAGTAACAAGTTATTGAGTACACCATCAGGAAAATACAATAGATTCTGTCATTTTTCCAACACTTTATATGAAGGTTTACGTGTTTGCTTCAGAATATATTAACTGGGGTGGAAAATAAACTAGAACACAGAAACAACAGCCTCAAGGTTCCGAATGGTTTTCTGAAATGGCAAGCATTTAAAGAATGTCAGTTTCTCATTAAAGTTCCCTCAGTTAACTATGTGTTTTCCTAAAGTAAAGGCTTGAGAACTATTCCCTACCATATTCAGTGAAACACCCTAACAGTACTATACTATAGCCTTTCTGTAACTTTCTATGTATCATTTTCCAAGATCCATTTGTGTCATACCAAACACTGCACTTGCTGTTAATAGCTTTACATTCATGTCTTTCAACTGAAGTTTACAACTGTTGTGCAATGTAGGAAGCAAAAAAAAAGGTTAAAGAAATCAACAGACATTAATTTTGTCCTCCACTGGACAACACTTGGTTAGAGGTAAACTGTGGTAGCTGTTAACACCTTCCTGCCCTTTCATCAGTAACTCTGGATATTACTATTCCATCATTTGTGAGTATTTCACCGCTGGTAGATTTAACTTTACCTTTAGTAACCCATGTATCATGGAAAAGCCTGTCAAACCGAGACAGTTGCTAAATAAAAAGACAGACTATGGACATTAGGGAACTAGAAATGCATTTTCCAAGTGTGAAATGCAGGGGGACTACAGAAAAACTACAGGGCATAGAACTGTGTCATTTTGATTTAAAACAAAACACGGAGTACCTAGAGCGGTGCTGTACCTGAGCCGGCAGTGTGCCCAGGTGGCCAAGAAGGCCAATGTCATCCTGGTCTGTATCAGCAGTAGTGTGGCAAGCAGGACCAGGGCAGTGATCGTCCCTCTGTACTAGGCACTGGTGGTGCTGTGTTCAGTTTTGGGCCCCTCACGACAAGAAGGACCTTGAGGTGCTGGAGCGAGTCCAGAGAAGGGCAACGAAGGTGGTGAAGGGCCTGGAGCACAAGTCTGATGGGGAGCGGCTGAGGGAGCTGGGGGTGTTCAGTCTGGAGAAGAGGAGGCTGAGGGGAGACCTGATCGCTTTCTACAACGACCTGAAAGGGGGGTGTAGCCAGGTGGGGGTCGGTCTCTTCTCCCCGGTAATTAGCGATAGGACGAGAGGAAACGGTCTCAAGTTGCGCCAGGGGAGGTTCAGGCTCGACATTAGAAAGAACTTCTTCACTGTTAGAGTTGTTAAGCATTGGAACGGGCTCCCCAGGGATGTGGTGGAGTCATCGTCCCTGGAGGTGTTCAAAAAACGTTTAGATGTGGCGCTTCAAGACATGGTTTAGTGGGCATGGTGGCATCAGGTATACGGTTGGACTTGATGATCTTTGAGATCTCTTCCAACCATAATGATTCTATGTTGTCAGGGGAAAAGATGAAACATTCAAGAATAGTCTCGGAAACTGCAAAATAAATATGTTTATCCTTGCAAGTTTAAAACAGAATATAAATCTTTCTTGCTTACATAATTAGGTAGGACCATCATAATTTTTAAACTAATCTGCTGAAAAATACAGTAGACACAGTAGACACAGAAGAGGGCTCCTGCTAGCTTGGTACATCGACCCGGACAATGGCAAGCACTGGATGCTTATGGACAGAACATAGGAAATGGGATGAAGGATTCCTGCTCAGCTGTACTCTACACGACTTAAATGAGAGAGAAAAAAACACACAGTAAAACCAAATGCAGGTTCAGAGTGATGTAGAAGTGAAAGAGCTCTGTCGGCCTGTAGTCCACAAATAAAATAGACACAGGCCTATAAACAGAGTATTTTTCTCTCTTTTGTCCTCTAGAAAGAGAATTTGTTGACAGCTATTAAAAAAACCTTTTCAACAAACCAGACGAGTACTGCCAGTTTGCCTGTGCCCAGGCCGTGCCCGGGCCTGGAGCGCAGGGAGCCCGGGGGGATGCCCTGCCTTGCCCCGCGGTGGCAGGTGACGCTGCTCAGACCACTCACTGCTCAGCACCGCCCTGCTTGCCGCGGGCACAGCGGAGGGAGGGAGATGCTCCGGCAGGTGACAGAATAAGTCGTCTTCCACAGGCGACGCTGGGAACCTTCACAGTATACTCCTCTTTCATATTTAAGCAATGACACTGGAAGTGTCATTATTTGTATCTATTGGTACCTGAATTGAGCCACTGAGTCAGCTGGGAAAGCACTGGTACTTCCACCTGATTTTTTCATTTTGCGAGAGCAGGCAGACAATATTGTATTAGGTGTCACAAAAAAGTGATTCGATTATTTCAGCTCATAACATATTGAAGACAGGCAAAAGATTTTTTTAGAACTTTATCCCACTTTTCCCATTCACAATGGGCTGTAAAAGATAATGAAGTAATTTGCTTGAATCTCCATACATGAAAATTTATAGAAAACCACACGGAATTTTAGATCATCTTTGCAGATCTAAATTCTCTTCTTCAGCCTCAATCACAGTGTGAGGCAAGAGAGAGCTGCAATGAAGAAAGATTCATGCTTAACTCAGTAATGCCTGAGCCATCATGAGTAGCTCTTGAAAAAGCCACTTGCAGTCTTTGCTAATCAGAAGGATTCATCAGTTCAGCACCAGGCACTGGACGTGCACAGCAACCGCTAGAAAGAGTCATTACAGATGAACCTCCGCTCAGAGAAAAGCTTTTTTGTAATACTTGTTGCATATCTGAATCCATTGCGGAGGACACTATAGGAGGAGTGTGTCATGCAAAAGATCACCCGTTGAAAAGAAACCCGGGGAAAATAAGAACTTTACCAAACTAAAAGATTATTAATTTGCTTATATCAGAAAGATACTTGTATATCTAGTACCTACTTAGGAGTGGCTTCTGGATGAGAATACAGTATGCAGAGTCCTGCGTAAATAAAAAATGCAATGCTTTTTGTGCATGTCAAGGAGCTTAGATTTTCCAAGCTGCAAAGAGATACAAAGCTGTTACCTATCTAGAGATATTAAGGTTCATTTGAAAATCAGTACACTAGTCTGTCACGCTAAAAAAAAAAGACCTTAGTACCAACCATTAGATGAATTATTTCTAAAGGCATAAATTGCATTCAGATATAAGTTCTGACTCAGAACGGTAAGGACTTCTGACATTTTTCTAGTAGCTTTTGTCAAAGCTGTTACTGATATTTGCCTCCTTTCCATAAAGCCTTCCTCTGCATTTTAACCTAATCCTTTTAAGTATCTGTTTTCACGTTCCAACACACACGGCCTTTCCCACAAGTTCTTCACAAAAGAAGCCCGCTTGAAAACTGCAAAAAAGATTATGGAGCTCAGCTCTTTCTGTAGTCTGTTATAATAGCTAGAAAGTTCAACTTGCTCTTACCACTTACAACAGAAAATGAAGCTAACAAAAAGCTGAAAAATTACAGTGAATGACAAGTTGTATTCAAAAATCTGTATCTTTCAAAAAAAAGGTGAAGAAAATTCTTGCACTGTCTAGGCAATACTAAAGAACAGAAGCCATAATGAGTATTCCTTGACCTTGTACACAAACACTAAGCAAGAACATAGTTTCACAATGCCAGCAAGAACATAGCTTCAGTACAACACAGGAGATACAACCTACACAGAAATGGTACTGAACACTACATCCAGCTTTGTGGCTTGAAAACAGAAACACAGCAGTTATTTAAGAAACCTTCCTTTTTTGTCCTCTTAAGTTACAGTTTGGGTAGTAACATCAAAGATATACCTGAAAAATCATAGGTGTCACACTAGAAAGACACCAGTCAAAAAGTACACATACATTCATTTCACATTGTTGGAAAATTATAAATTAAATGGTTGGTTTAGACACTAATTGAATTTTATATCAGCTGTCTACCTTTAGTTCCCATCCTTTAAGCAATCTGTAATGCAAGCTCAGCGCTTATTCCTTTTTTATTCTTTTTCTCTTTCTCTTTTTCATTTTCTTTTTTTTTAAATTCGGATGCCAAGGAAGCTTCTTTAGCAAATACTTTCCCCATATAAAAGAAAAAAAGAAGAACAGAATACAGAACACACAAATTCCTACTGTCTGTGATCTTTCCGGGAATGCTACAGAGGTAGCACAGGAAAGCCCAAAGTAGGTTTCCCCATCAGACTAAGAGCCTGCAAACCCATCAGCGCACTCTCCCAGTCCAACCTCGGCTGCAGAAGCAGGACGGACAGGCTGGGGCAGGAGACGGAACGACCCAGTGAGCGCTGGGCCACCTCCTCTCTCCTCCCTCCTCATCCTACCCGCCTCTGCAGGAGCTTCGACTTTGCGGGGGCAGGTGGCACAGCTCCTGCACTGCAGGCGGCAGAGCCCTGGCCCCTCGGAGAACAACATTTCTGCCTACTCGCTGTCGCTGCACGGGCAACTGCAATGGATGCTTTCCAACTCTGAAGTGCCTTGTTCTGCTGCCTATACTACCTTCTTCTAACACAGTATTTTTGCACAGTAAGTTCTCTTATGTTAATTTTTTCTATCTGAATTTAGTTTTCTACTGAAGGCTACTGAATTTATAACAGCAACGCATCCACCTGTCATAAAAAGTCAAAACAACCTTTTGCAATACTTCCCCATGGAGGCTGCATGTCTTAACGAGCAATTTCAGAATTTGCAGAGGAACAACAGAAACAGGAACATGAAGAGAGTCTCTTGGCCCTGCCAAAGGAAATCAGCCTGCAAATGATTTCACTGATGGCAGGATTTCTTGTATGGAGGTTTTGTTTGAAATGAGCAAGCGGTGACCCTTTCAGAAAAACAGGCAAGTCAGAGAGGTCAGCAAAGTTGGAAATTTAACCAAGTTGGCTTCCAAAGACCTCATTCAGCTTTTCCAGGATGTTCCTGAAACTTCTGTTTCTTAGAAAATCTTCTCTTCAACCTTCAGATGCCCACATGATCTTCTAAAATGTCTGAAAGAGCATTTTGATAATCTATTTAACACGCACACAAGTCTGACTTATGCAATCCCTCGTACTGAATCCCTCATTCATTTACAATAAATGTGTGCTTGTAAACTGACTGTTGTCATCAGTTAAAAAAAAGACAGAAAAAGGAAGTGCTTCTTGAATTCAGAAGATTTTTCCTGAAAGATTCAAAAATCAGTTCCTCTAAGTTAACAGTTGTTTAAGAGGCCATGGCATAATCTGCTAATGTGCCTGATTAAATGTCGTATTATTTCAAATCACAAATCTTGAAGCTGCTAGAAGTCATATGTATATGCCTAACATGTCATTCCCATACATACATATTTTTGCTGACATAGCCACAGTGCAATCAAGGTTCCTTTACTCAGAAAATGGACAGGAGGTCCAAGAGATGAAAAATTTTGATGAAGAAAAAAATGCACACCAAGAAGAAGAAACCAGTTGGTCAACTGGTACATACAATTCTGAGAATATTGAAATTATTTCCATTTCACCAATCATCATTTAAAAAACAGAATTTCTTTACAAAACTTTAAGTAGAGCTATAAATATTGCTTGGTGAAGTATGCTGACTCAACTTACCTTCTTTTAAAGGGTACAATTTTGAATTTTTGTGCAATTACTATTAAAGAGAGAAACTTTAAGAATCAGCACCCAGAAGGTAAAAAACGAAAACAAAACCAAAACTATTTTAAACACACAAAAACTGCAAGGATGAGCTTACCCAATCTAGAAATATAACCTGACACTCAAAAGACGATTTATTAAATCCATTGTTCACGTAAATCATCAGAGAGCTTATTTTAACAGAGACACTTACAGAAGGTGATTACTGAAGTTTTAATGTATACTTTATTATCTAACTGGGGAAAATTTGCATGAGCAAGGGAATAGACCGCTCACCTCGGTAAGCATTTTCCAGCTACTATCCATATAGCATCTATCTCCAACAAGCACAAACGGGACAATGGATATTTTGACTAAAAAGATCAGCAGTAAAAGTGAACAAATTAACATTGAAGTTGTCATCTTTCAACTCCAGAAAGCAGGGGGTCACTTTTACTCTTTACTCCAGAAAGAGCTTTACATCAGCATCACAAAACAAGTAGAAAAACCTGGATCTAAGTTTAATTTATTCCACCCAGGGTTTGTGATACAGACACAGAGTCGAGGGTGCCCACCTCACCTTCCCCCAGGCAACCTGTGTCGCTCTCCGAGCACCCATTTGATCTATTTACCCTAGGTTGGATGGATCCTTAGGATGACAGAAAGGACTGGGCACAGGCTCCCTGCCAGCTAATGTAAAACACAGGCCATCACCAGGAGGGGTTCCTGAAACTCATCTGGAGCGTTTGCCTGTCCTGGCTCTGCAGTCTGTCACAGCTCCATGGAGCAGACAGGAATTTGTCCAAAACGCTCTTGCAAAAATTATTATAGTACGCTTGCTGGGCAGAAGACCTGACCATCAAGTCTCCTTGAAAGTCACACTAGCTTTCCTTAAGCTGTGATGTTAACCTAACTAAGCTCAGTTGCTGGAAGTCAGGCTTAGATTCATTTCAAAACCAGAAGCATTCACAGGGAAGTCTGCACTGCTATAAAAAATTTCAGTATATCAGATGTAAGCTCAGTATTCGGAATGCTCTTTCACTCCAAATTTCCTTCCCATTTCCAATGATTATGAAAAAAAGATCCAAACCTTTGCATAAAATATTAACTGTAGGATCATGGAAAAATCACAAAACTATCTACACCCTTGGGTAAAACCAAAGTGTAGCGCAGCACAGGCACAGGAAACTACCAGAGACGTCAGCCTGCAAATACAAATCACAGTGTAAAGGAATGAGTCACGTAAAACCAATTTTATTGGTAGCAAACAGAAAAACAAGTATAATGTGGAACTGGGAATCAATGAACAAAGTCCAAGTAAGCCAACTGTGCTAGAAAACTTGTAAAAATATCTCCAGGGGGATTTATGAGGAGGCAGTAAGGGATCCCCTGCCTTACCATGAAACTCATCCCAGCGCCCATGTGCTAACGACTCATCATAACCTCACTCGTCTGCCCCTCCCGTTCCCTTCAGAAGTATCGACACCACCAGCCTGCAGACCCAGAGGATGCTGAAAGGCTGAGCATAACACCAGGGAAGGGAACAGGTACTAGAAAGTCCATATCTTAACTGTATTATTAACTACAACGATGGAGCTGGACTAATGTAACAGCTGTATTTTGATTAGAAAGTTCAAACTTTAGTTCAGCTAAAACTGAATCCTTAGCTCCACGTACCACTCACTACTCCCTCTCTCCCTGTGCCAGGAGCACAACATCCACAGCCCCAGGCAGAGCACCAGAGCCCTGCATTGATCAGAGCTACCGCAACAGTGTTTTGCCAATGGACAGGGTCAGCACAAAGGGCACAAACACCAAGTTAAAGAATCATAGAATCATAGCATTGTTACGGTTGGAAGAGACCTCAAAGAACATCAAGTCCAACTGTTTACCCAAGGCCACCATGCCCACTAAACCATGTCTCGAAGTGCCACATCTAAACGTTTTTTGAACACCTCCAGGGATGGTGACTCCACCAGCTTCCTGAGGAGCCCGTTCCAATGCTTAATGACTCTTACAGTGAAGAAATTCTTCCAAATATCCAGCCTGAACCTCCCCTGGCACAACCTGAGGCCATTTCTTCTTCCCCTATCACTAGTTACTGGGGAGAAAAGAC
>NW_009600732.1:0-2521 GCF_000690535.1 Cariama cristata
GATCCCGCTGCTGGCTGCTCCCAGCTCTAGGAGCGGAGGAAAGGTGCCTGCGTGGGGACCAGGCGAAGGGCCTCTGGGGAGGCTGCTAACGAGAGAGGAGAAATAAAGGGTCCCTCGATGGCAAATCCACTGCCTAGGAGGTGTTCATGAAAATAGCTCCATGCCGGACCTGTAGAGCAGATCGCTCTAGGGAGAGTCACCGAAACACCGGGCTGGCACCGTGGACTCCCTCCCACAAGAAGCAGTGCAGGACCAGGGTGAGCAGGGACAAGCCAGGGGAAGGTGCTTGGGAAAAAGGCCGAGCCAAGGCTAGGTGTGCAGGGATGTGGGGGCGAGCATGCAGGACTGAACCCCAGGACACGTGGGGCCAGAACACGGGCTGGAGGACATACCCTGGGGTGCAGCCCAGGCAGGGCTGGATTTGCAGGTAAGGGGTCAGTGGTGACAAGCATGCAGAGCAGGGAAGTGACATTTGGAGCAGTATGTTGGAGCGCGGCAGCGGAGGCCAAGGCCATTGCAGCGGCAAACAGCATGCTTACCCATGTTCTGACTGTTACACACACACCTATCACCAACCACCACCACCTCTGCTCACTCACCACCCAGGACCGACTGTTTCCCTATGCTCTCCTAACCGCCAGCAGCCACTGTGCACAGCCCTATCTTCAGACCTACGGCCCTGAATCCTCCACACTCCTCCCTAAGCACATACCATTCACCCAAACCTGCTCCTGGCCGTGCTTGCAGACTGAATCCCTCGAAGGCCATGGTCAACCATGCCTGAAAGGGAAGGGAGCCAGAGGCAGGATGCTCCAGGAAAGCGGGACCACCGCAGAGGTGAAGCTTTGCAGAGGCATGCAGTGAGGGAGGAGAGATGCCACAGTGTGGTCCTGCACATCCTCACTCTGTGAGCTGGCCTCCTGCCCCACTGTGGGAACAGATGTTGGGATGTGGCTGTCAGGGTGCCTGCTGCAGGGAGGAGAGGATGCCTGGAGAGAGAAGCTTCTTGTGGTGACCCCACTTCCTTCCAGCCCCTGTGCAGGAGGAGAGCTGGGATGGGGCTCCCGAGGAGCTGAGCCTCCTGTGCCAGCCTGGCATGGCACATGCCAAATGTGTGCCCAGGGAGCAAACTGAGTCCCAGATTTTCTGACGTATTGAGTACATGCACACTCCTGCCCAGGAAACCGAGCCAGATCCTCCAGGTCCAACCGGACATCATTCTCTAGGGAGAAGACAGCCATGGCACCCAGAAACCAAGACTGGAAATTTCAGAGCTTAGGGAATGCAAGACAGAAAAGGTATCAGGAGGAGGAAAAGTGTCTGCTGGGAACAGAGTGAATAGAAGGCAGTGTTTGAGGTCTAGCAGCAGAACTCAATCCTGGCAGATGGGGATGATGAGGTTGTTATTAAAAGGCAGAAAAGACAGAGGTTCTCAATAAATCTGTCTGTCCAGCCTTTGGAAGGAAGCAGGGTGCAGGGCTGTTGGCACATGAGATTGAGAGTACTTCCACCCACTGTCAGTAACCAGGGAAGATGTTCAGCAACATCTGTTGGACATGGCTCTGTTAAATCCTCAGGCCTGGAAAACACACACTCAGCATCTCCTGAGAGGTGACCAAGGAGGGATGTAGCTTGTGATGTTTTTTTTTTTAAAACAATACCGTACCAGAGCAATTCCAGAGGTCCTTCCTTCCCATCCCCTCCTGTCACATCCCTCCCATTGCTCCCTCCTTGGAGAGGCAGCTGCACCAGGGCCATCCTGGAGATCAGAGAGGGTCTGTGGTCTGAGCCCACCTAGGGCCCCAGCACCTCCTCACCATTTGCTGGGCCTGTTTCTCTCCAAATTTCTCTGTGGCCTTTTGGCAGGTGGGCACCTGGCCCAACGTAGACCCACTCTCTGATCTGTACCCCATGGGGCATTCCCTTCTCACCTGAGGCTTCAGCAGAGCCTGGAGGGGCATCAAGAAGAAGATCCTTGGACCCACCTGGGCCCTCAGATTTGAGCTTCCCCTGGATATTGACTTCCCCTAGGCCAAACCACCCAGACGGCAACATGGGGCAGCAGGGTGAGGAGAACATAGCTGGGATGGGAGCCTCCCTTGCGAGACTTCTTTGTGTTTGGGGAGCTTTGAAGGGCAATCCAGAAAGAGAAATCCTCTGAGCTCCTTACACCCCACATGGCTCAGCACAGGCACGGGCTGCTCATATTTTTTCTGCAGTCGTGATGAGACACTAGCGACATCCCTCCATTCACAGCAGTTTGTTTCAGGTTTGAAGAAGCAGCGACAGATTTCTGCATTCGCACCACCAAAGCCAAGCTCCATCTGCGTCTCACGCTGCAGCTGGTGTTGCTCCAATCCCCAACTGTTTACATCCCTTATATCTGATGCACATTGGGACCCGCGTTTGATGCCAGCACCATAGAGACTGGCCCCGATACCACAACTGTGGCCTCGATGCCGCTCTGCTCGCGAGTCACCACAGCCTGGCGGGTGGCTGTATCAGATGGCTGGCACCTAGG
>NW_009600732.1:2539-7986 GCF_000690535.1 Cariama cristata
GTGTGACGGGTAGACGGGAGAGGATCAGGGAGCACACGCTGCACCACTTGCATGCCAGTCTCCACATTTTGGCTGCTCCCTCACGCAGCCGTGCCGGGAAGACCCCCAAGTGGGATGTGCAGTCCCAGGGGCTGCCTGCTGCTCGCACTGCCCACAGCCCACAGAGCCCCCAGGAAAGAGGATAGTGGCGGAGCTGCTGCGCACACAATCCTCAGTCAGGAGAACAACCCATGACTGCACAGAAGTGATTTTTGGCTCGCTCTTACAGACCACAGGAATAGGGGAGACAGGAGGTCTTCTGCATTGGCCTGCAGGGATCCAGGGCTGGACCTCTGCACCAGGAGCTCTGCTCCCACCCTGTTCTTCATCTTTGAGGGTCCAGGAGCTCTTCTCTGTCATCTCTGGGCTGCAGCTCACAGCACCGCCCTTCCTCTCACCAAAGGCAGCAAGAGCTGCTTGCCTGGGTAAGCCCTGCCCAGGCAGGTTGGAGCACGCACCAGGAAGAAAAAGCCGGGCAACGTCTTCCGGGCTTCTGCCATCCCTGTGGAGAGCTTTGTGCGTCCTCAGCCCTCATCCGTCCTTCTGGGTGTGAGGAGTTGCTTCAGCTACCCTGAGTGCTCCTTGTGCTCACCCACAGTTGGGGACAGGAGCCCTGTTTGGCAGCAGGGCCAAGAACAGGACACGGGACCTGCCCTGGGTCTAGGTGGGCTCAGGCCACATTGTCCCGATAAACCTTCCCCTCCAGTTTAACCCTGGGTGGTGTGGACACAGCCCAGCATCCCCCAGGCAGCAGCTTTTGGTGGCTCAGAGGAGGTCTCTGCTCCTGCACGCTCTTGAGGAGGTGCTGGAAAATGATTCACCCACAGGTGATGTGGGGGCTGAATTTAGCATTTGACACTTGCCAACGTATTGCTTGAGTCAGGCAGTGGGTCAGATGCTACCCCTGACGCCAGCATCTCCCCTGGCTTGCAGGGAAGCCTGCAGCCCTTTGAATCTCCAGGTACTTCCTCCACAGCTTCAAATAAAAGCTATCCCCAAAAGCTTAGATAAATGTCTGTGGTGACTCCAGCCCCTTCCCTCCTCGGGAGCACCCTACATAAGCCTTGTTGTGCAGCGCAGCAGGGACCAGGAGGATGTCACATCTGCTGGGTGACACCACAACTTCCCCCGAGGTCTGGGTACAGCAGGGGATGTGAGGACTGGAAGGTGGCAACTGTGACACCAAAAATGCTTCTCAGGAGGCAGCCAGGAAGCCCCAGACTGATAAATGACACATCTGTTCTCTGCAAATGAACAAAAGTTGGCATAAGGAGTAGGAAACTAGCATCATTAGGGGACAGATGGGTAAATATGAGGTATTGGGAAAAAAGTCAACGCAGCGCTCTTAACATGAATTTCTTTTTTCCAAAGCTGGTGGCTTTTTTGGAAGGAGCCAGCAGGCACCTGAGGGTGATCCAGCTGAGAGAGGTCACCTGCATTTCCACAAGCAGATCCTTTGATGAGATCGGGTCAGTAGAGAAGTGACAAAATCTGTGAATAATAGTGAATTATTCTGGATACTGCGGACAAATACTAAGAATTGCAGGAGGACTTTCAGAGGCTGAGCAACTTGGCAATAAAACAAAACAAAAGCCAGTGTCAGGGAAGTGACACGTGGGGAAACGAAGCACAGCCTTACGTCTAAAGTGATGGGCTCTGAGACTGGGAGCTCTGACAGTCTGTGAAAATGTCCTCTCAGCACTCAGCAGAGGTCAAAACTGCAAAACCTCTCCATTGACACTGATAGGAAGGGTTAGGAAAAGGTAGAGATGACATCAGAGATGCCACTATTCCCTGGTCAGTCCCAGCCTGTGTGTGGTCCTGGTCTCCCCATCCCGAGGATACAGCAGAGCTGGAAAATACGCAGTGAAGGGCGACAGGATGATCAAAAGTTTCTGCACATGGGGTGCGTGGTGGACCAGGGCTCTTTGGCATGGAAAGGAGACAACTGGGGTAGGGTGGGGAGAGATTGGTAGATCAGGGATAAACACAAGGGGGTGACTCAGTCCACAGCAGCTGTCCCTGCCACGGGCTGCTGCAGATGCTGTGTGGTTTAGGAACAAGACCAGACAAATCCACAGAAAGAAATCCATCAAGCACCGCTAAATACAGAGTGGCACAAGGAGCCTTGCAAATATTTAGAAGCAGGGATCGTGTCCAGCGTAAATGTTGCTACATATTTGCACCAGGAGACCATCGAAGAGTGGGCAGTGGGTGACATGAGCCGCTCTCACCACAGCAGATGCCCATGTGTACTGCTCCCAGATATACCATGCAGGCCGAATGCTTTCATTTGGCAAGCCATTCCCAGGCTGGAGGCATCCCTCTTCCAGCAGCCCCTTGTCTGCACACCAAGCGCATACCCCACTGGTTGCTCCGTAGCACTTAGGAGCCTGCAAGCTTCATTCATCCCTTCATTAGCCAGCCCCCCGATCCCAGCTCAGTGCCAGGTGCCCTGGGGAAGGCAGGGAGCAGGCTGGCATGGAAGGGATGCTCTGCAGGAGATGCTCTGCAACCCCCTCTCACCCCAGCCTGCTGCAGTGAGTTGCACAGAGGTGGCAAGAGCCAAAGACAAGCAATAAGTTGTGGGAAAGCAAGGGGGAACGTGGAGAACATGGGCCCACCCCAAGTCCCATGTATGATGTGACATGTTGCTCCTCCCAAACGTCACAAAATAGGACATTTCTGCATCAACACTCGCACATGTGATGCAGACCTGGACTTTGTGTGTTCACGCCACTCAGACGCTGTCTGTCCAGACATGTGGGATATGCCCAAAGCAAGTGCGTTTACCAAATGGCAGCAAGTTCTTGCAGACACTTTTTGCAGCTCCCCAACCTTTTTGTCAAAAGAAATCATTATGCAGTTGATAATATAATTGAAATCACGCTAATTGACCAAAAGAAGAGACGACAACTTGCTGACAGACATCTGCTAGCTCAGTCTCAGATACATCGGTCATTGCCTCAGCTGTGCCAAGCACCTTTTCTGCCTCTGCTCTCAGTGCTGACAGCCCTCTGCACATCCACGACCCTAAGCGTCATAACTGCTCTCTGGTGTGATCCGTTATTTCATTAACACTTGACGAGGTGTGGAGAGCTGTGGGGAACTTCATTTCCACAAATCCAGGCACAGCACCCTGGAAACAGGCCAGCAAGAGAGCTGGGTGACAGATATGAGAAAAAAATTACTTTAGGACTGACACCTACAGGGTGAGAAATGCTTCTTTCACTGACAAATGCCAGGTATGGGTTTGAGGGAAATTTCCAAACAACCACTACGTAAATTCTTTGGCATTGTTTTTTTTTTTTTTTCATAAAATCGTTTTGCATGGTCTCAAGCCCTGGAGAGCTGAAGCTGCACTCGGTGCCCATGGGGACAGGGGAGCCAAGACACAGGAGCACTCCGCAGCTGCCTTCAGTATTTCCCCAGCAAAACCAAGCTTGTGGCAGGGAACCTCATGCCAGATGCCAACTTGGCGGCAACAGCTATATTATATCATGCAAATCTCATGGGCTCATCCAGCCACCCACTTTCACACTCTGCCCGGCCAGGTTGATGCTTTCAGGGCTCCAGCCGTAGCACAAATACAACCCCTTCATTGCTGGCCGTGTGGTGGGAAGGGTGGGAAGGAACATCTGCATCCGCAGAGTATTATTTGCTCCTACCCGGGGGCTTGACCCTGCAAGGGCACAGCAGTGTCAAGGTGGGATAAGATGCCTCTTCTCTGAATGAACAAAGGAAGCGGGACTGTCTGGGAGAGTACGGATCTGAACTCGGTAGCAAGTGGTAAAGTGGAATTGATTGGAGCGCCTGCACTCATCGATCTGAGGCAGAGGAAACGAAGGAGCTGGAGTGTTTGCAGCTCAATCAGAGCGACATGCCGGTTGGAGGCCTGTGCTCTGGGGCTGGCAGGGTACCTGTGTGCCCCAGGAAAGTGTTAATGGTGGGTTTGACTAATCCAGCTGCAATGGCCACGCTCATACAGCTGAGTCCTTTTCCAGACAGACTCTCACTAGCTTCACATTGCCTAAAGGATGCGAAACACGCCTGGCATCTCCCTTCTATCTCTGTCATCAACCATCAGGAAGATGGGCATGGCAGACAAAAGCAAAACAGGGGCCATTCCCCCCACGCACACACAGAGGAACAATTGCTTTTGCCACCAAGCCAGCCCTGTGTCTCCAAAAGGCAGAAAATGAAGGTGAATTCAGAGGGCAGTGCAAGAGGTGGAGAGGTGAGGGCTGGGCAGACTGCCTGGCAGCGAGTGGCTGCCTGTTTTCTGCCCACTCAGCATCACAAAGAGGGGTTAAGAGGTGGCTGCGTACAGGCTATAAATCCCTGCTGCAGAAGGAGGCTCCTGCTCGTGGCGCAGGCAAAAGCAGAGTGAGAGCTCAGGATGGCAGCTGGAATGAGGCAGGGCGCACACAAACATGTGGCAGTGTTTATATAGGGCTGCAGGGTGGCTGACTCTCCCCTGGGACACTTCATCTTCAGCTGGATGCTGGACCCACAAGGAAAGGGCTCAAGAGGCTGCTCCAGGCTTTGTGCTCCCTGGAGGTCGGACAGGACAGCTTTGGTGAGTCCCTGCTCCATACATTTTGTGGACCGTTTTCCTTGGTCTCTGAATGCTGGAGCCAGGGAAGGGGATCCCAAAACAGAACCAAGCAGAAAAATCAGTCTGTTGTAGCCTGTTTGCCTGCCCTACATAGTGCTGGCAGACTGGAAAATGTCCTTTGAAGCTTGGGCTTTAGAAGAACCGAGACCATCTCATGCACTGTTGTGGGCTCATAAAGCCTCTCAGGAGCATCACAGCTGAATATTCATGTCAAGAAATCATAGAATCATAGAATTATTTAGGTTGGAAAAGACCTTTAAGATCATCGAGTCCAACCATCAACCTAGCACTGCCAAGCCCACCACTAAACCATGTCCCTAAGCACCACACCTACACGTCTTTTAAACACCTCCAGGGATGGTGACTCAACCACTGCCCTGGGCAGCCTGTTCCAATGCTTGACAATCCTTTCAGTGAAGAAATTTTTCCCAATATCCAATCTAAACCTCTCCTGGCGCAACTTGAGGCCATTTCCTCTTGTCCTATCGCTCGTTACTTGGGAGAAGAGACCAGCCCCCACCTGGCTACCCCCTCCTTTCAGGTCGTTGTAGAGAGCGATCAGATCTCCTCTCAGACACCTTTTCTCCAGTCGAAAAAAACCCAGTTCCCTCAGCCACTCCTCATAGGACTTGTGCTCCAGACCCTTCACCAGCTTTGTTGCTGGTCTTTGGACATGCTCCAGCACTTCAATGTCTTTCTTGTAGCGAGAGGCCCAGAAATGGAGACAGGATTCGAGGTGTGGCCTCACCAGTGCCAACTATGGACAATCACTTCTCTAGTCCTGCTGGCC
>NW_009600733.1:1173-3206 GCF_000690535.1 Cariama cristata
GCCATGGCTCGGGGTGGGCTCACGCCGAGCAGCATCACTGCGTGCACCGGCTCTGCCAGAGAGCAGCAATGGTGCCACCGGGCCCGGGGCCACCTGGGCTGCGGTGGGAACCCGACCCACCCTGGGGACCCAGTGAGCCCCAACCAAACCCTACAAAACAGACCGAGAGTTTCCTGGTACTTCAGTCGCCTGCGCGGGGGCCGGTGGTGCTGCAGCAGCGGTGGCAAGTGCAACACCGGGACGGGCACTGCACAGGTGCACGGCATCAGGACACGTCACGTAACTGCACCCAAAAAGCCAGTAATTAACACCAAAGAGCTTTGACAGCACTAAATGGCTTTTCTGTGAAGAGCCAAAGGGACAAGGCATGGGAATGGTGACACTCACTGGCAAGGGGGTGTCTCTGAAGTGAGGGAGGGCTGCCGGTGGCAGAGCCACCGCGGCTCCCGGCACGTGGGGCTGCCACCGATGAGCATCATGAGCTCAAACCCACCTGTGGTGGGGCTGGGGATGATGGGGCGAGGGGAGCCCTGGCAGGACGGCCCTTGCTGGTCTGACCCAAGCCCTTCACGAGGAAGGTGTCCATACCCAAGAAGAATGCACCCATTTTGTCCATCCTGGCTGACATCTCCCATGGGGACACCCAGAAGTCCCGAGGATTTTGCCCCATGTGCCTCCACAAGTCCCAACAAGGCATCTCGGAGAGCCCTGCTTTTCAAGTCTGCTTTCTGGGTGGTCAAATATTGAATATCAATTAAAAGGAAGCGATTAGCACCAGTTGTTAATGGAACTGTTTTGCACGATTGCAGCAACCAAAAGGTTAATATCCATCCAAATTTAATCTAACCCTGCACAACAGCTCAGCAGAACCTGACAGTCTGTCTTAACACATGCTGATGCTTCCAGTCTGCCTTCTGCTGCCAAACCCAACCATCCCGGCTACTCGCCTTTTCTCACATTTACTATTTATCCTTCTAACTCATCGCAGACAGACTGACTTAGGGCATTTCTTCTCCCCTGGGACACACAGCACCGGGGTTTGCAGAGCTGTGCGAGGGGCACATGGGCTTAGCATCCCACTGATGGACAGGAGAGGTCTGATCCTCAGGCGTCCCAGACAAACGCCTTAAAGACTCCAGCCAAAGAAATGGGATCTTTTCGGACAAGGGGACAATTGCCCTTGGCCCTCTCCTGGCACCAGAATAAAGGAAACTGGCCACCACAAGCACCTTCTCCAGCCATCCCTGCCCCATCAGGGTGGCAGAGGAGACCTCAAAGGCGACCTCGAAGGGGACCGAAGGCTCAGAGAGGTGGCAGGGGCACCGTTGGGGCACAGAGGATTCAGGGCTGGAGCGGTCCAGGCATCCGGTGCCGTTTGTTTCGCTCCGGAAATCCGGATTGTACCTATTTAAATAAACCGTCCGGGAGGACAGCAGAGCGTCAGGCCTGTTGTCGAGCGCAGAGGAAACAGCTGTATTCGATTAGGCAGGGCTAAGTTGGTGACTCCGATAGCCTGGGAATAATAATAAAATTCCCTCCTGTTGCAGGACTATTTATTTTCTATAGAAAAAAAATCCAACAGCAGCCCATCACACAGCAGTCAGTGACCGGCTGGATCCTTTCAGCAGGTCTGCAGGGGGGAGCTGTGGGGGGAGAAGCTGGAGTTAATGTTTGCCTGACAGCTCATCCGAGCTCCCCAGGGGGGCTCAGCCTGGCCTGGGGGTGGGTGATGCTGTGCCCTGTGGGGTTTCAGAGGCAGGTGAGTGGGTGCTGGGCTGATGGAGGGTACAGGAGATGCCTTTGCAGCAGGTTGGCCACCCAAAGGGCACTGGCTGGAAGAAGTATCCTCACCCAGAGCATCATCCCCTTCCTGGTGCTCGGGAGTTGTGCCTCTGTGCCCCCGCATGTGCCACAGCCAGGTACGCACCAGTAATGCAGGACAAAACTGCGACACGCAGGACTTGGTGGTCTCAGGCTGTTCCCACCCCAGCTCCTTCCAACCCTGGGGGTCTCTGCACCCACAGGAGAGGAGG